>NW_025746735.1:85000-90702 GCF_021184085.1 Oncorhynchus gorbuscha
GGTCGTACCCAGTGACAGGCTCCCTGGGGTGGGGTAGGTGTCACAGTCCACAGCCTCTCATTGATTTAAAGGTCAGACAGGCAGGCAGAATGCCTCTCCTGCTGACAGTAACTAGACGGGGGAGAAGGGTGTGTGTGTGTGTGCATATTTAAGACAGGCTCCATGTAAAGCAAGGCATATAGAGAGGATGTGTTTGCGCCGATTTGCAGATTACAGAGCAACCGCGTGGTCACCGGGCCTAAACACCATGTCACAGGCTGTCACCGGGCCTAAACACCATGTCACAGGCTGTCACCGGGCCTAAACACCATGTCACAGGCTGTCACTGGGCCTAAACACAATGTCACAGGCTGTCACTGGGCCTAAACACCATGTCACAGGCTGTCACTGGGCCTAAACACCATGTCACAGGCTGTCACCGAGCCTAAACACTGTGTCACAGAGGCGCTGTCTAGACTCAAGAGGAGACATCTGGCCTCACAGTAACATGGGCAGTATGAAATATTACTGCTGCCCTGGTTTCAAACCACACAGAAAATAAAAAGCTTTCAATTCATTATTGAAGTCATTTCCATAATTTAGGTTATGTTTTGCTTTTCTTTCACTTTTCAAAGAGTTCATCTGGAACCGATTAACCCAGATTTTACCCCACGGTTGAATGTTTGGCCCAGATTCTAACTGCACAGCCGTGTAATGAGGAAGGAAGCCTCTGCACGCTTAGAACCAGCACATTGTCTGTTATTTCATTGCCAAGCTTTAGGTCACAGAAGACCATTGTTTATCAGAGCTGTTCTTCTACCAGACCATTAGGAAAACAACATATTTTAGACTTTGAGAAGTGAAAAGAATATTGTAAATCACCTTTTGTGTTGTAATGTCTCATGTATGAGTATATCTGTGGTTCAGCTCTGGTTGAAGACTTGGTCAGGGCCAGTGGAGGAGGCAGTAGTGGTCGACCTGTGCTCCGACAACCAGGTGGCACCAGGTGGTCGCCGTGGGAGACATGGTCAACCTGCTCCCAGGAGTGTGCCAAAGGCTTCCGCACGCGCAAGCGCACCTGTGCCTCAGCCGAGGGCAAGAGCAGCCCCAGTGCCTGTAGTGGATCCCCAGTGGAGTACCAGGACTGCAACTCCCAGCCCTGCCCAGGTAAGACACTGACTACTCCAGTGCCTGTAGTGGATCCCCAGTGGAGTACCAGGACTACAACTCCCAGCCTTGCCCAGGTAAGACACTGACTACTCCAGTGCCTGTAGTGGATCCCCAGTGGAGTACCAGGACTACAACTCCCAGCCTTGCCCAGGTAAGACACTGACTACTCCAGTGCCTGTAGTGGATCCCCAGTGGAGTACCAGGACTACAACTCCCAGCCCTGCCCAGGTAAGACACTGACTACTCCAGTGCCTGTAGTGGATCCCCAGTGGAGTACCAGGACTACAACTCCCAGCCCTGCCCAGGTAAGACACTGACTACTCCAGTGCTACTGTAAATCTGCTCAAATACTGTACTGATCAATTCACCTAACAGGCAGTGTAGAACCGAGATTGGGATTCCTTCAAAGCTGACGATAGCCTTTCTCGGAGATCGCATTCATGGTAAAAGCTGCTTAAGCGTAAATTGCCTTTAAAAGTCTGTAGTGAAAAACAAACTGGTTTATAATAAACATGAATAAAATGTTTTGTTTTCATGTAAAAAAAACTCAGTATCTGGATAAATAGTTAACCCCTTACACTCGTGGGCCTTTATGGATTGGGCTAAATTGAAATGTTTCTTACAGAAGAAATATGGAAAGTATATGCATAACCATGATAGCAATTAAAAGGGAACAGTTGGAGATGATGGGAAAATGATGACTAATGTTGAGGACACAACAGTTCACCTGACTGACACAAGACTGAATCCAATTTACGTGCATTTTACATTTACTCTACTTTTTGACGCATTTGTTGATAACAAAATCAAAGAAGTGTCAACTTTAAGGTACTATTTTTAGCTCTCCTTGTTGTTTTGTTTGGAACACAACCTGCATCCCTCCTTCACACAATTACTGTTGTTGTTTTCGCATTCCAAAAACAGTCCATTATAAATCACAACCTGGGTCAGATGGGCATCAGTTGAAAGCTTGTTCTACTGCCAACATGACTAGCTAAATTATAAAATACGTTAGGTTTTCACAAGGCAATTCAGAGAAGCAGGTCATCATTTTGATGCGCATAGAATGGAGTCATTAACAGTGGTGTGAAGTACTTAAGTAAAAATACTTTCAAATACTACTTAAGTAGTTTTTTGGGGTATCTGTACTTTACTATTTATATTTTTGACAACTTTTGCTTCTACTCCAATACATTCCTAGAGAAAATAATGTACTTTTTACTCCATACATTTTCCTTAACACCCAAAATTACTAGTTACATTTTGAATGCTTTGCAGGACAGGAAAATGGTCTAATTCATGCACTTATCAAGAGAACATCCTTGGTCATCCCTACTGCCTCTGATCTGGCAGACTCACTAAACACAAATGCTTAGTTTGTAAATGATGTCTGAGTGTTAGAGTGTGCCCCTGGCTATCCGTAAATGATGTCTGAGCGTTGAAGTGTGCCCCTGGCTATCCGTAAATGATGTCTGAGTGTTGAAGTGTGCCCCTGGCTATCCGTAAATGATGTCTGAGCGTTGAAGTGTGCCCCTGGCTATCCGTAAATGATGTCTGAGTGTTGAAGTGTGCCCCTGGCTATCCGTAAATGTAAAAAAACAAGAGAATCATACCGTCAGGTTTGCTTAATATGAGGAATTTGAAATTATTTACACTTTTACTTTTGATACCTACAGTTGAAGTGGGAAGTTTACATACACCTTAGCCAAATACATTTAAACTCAGATTTTCACAATTCCTGACATTTAATACTAGTAAAAATCCCTGTCTTAGGTCAGTTAGGATCACCACTTTGTTTTAAGAATGTGAAATGTCAGAATAATAGTAGATAGAATTATTTATTTCAGCTTTTATTTACTTCATCATGGGTAGCCTTCCACAAGCTTCCCACAATAAGTTGGGTGAATTTTGGCCCATTCCTCCCAACAGAGCTGGTGTAACTGAGTCAGGTTTGTAGGCCTCCTTGCTCACACACGCTTTTTCAGTTCTGCCAACAAATTTTCTTTAGGATTGAGATTAGGGCTTTGTGATGGCCACTCCAATACCTGACTTTGTTGTCCTTAAGCCATAACTTTGGAAGTATGCTTGGGGTCATTGGAAATTTGGAAGACCCATTTGCGACCAAGCTTTAACTTCCTGACTGATGTCTTGAGATGTTGCTTCAATATATCCACATACTTTTCTTCCCTCATGATGCCATCCATTTTGTGTACCCCCACAACATGATGCTGCCACCCCTGTGATTCACGGTTGGGATGGTGTTCTTTGGCTTGCAAGCCTCCCCCTTTTTCCTCCAAACATAACGACGGTTATTATGGCCAAACAGTTCTATTTTTGTTTCATCAGACCAGAGGACATTTCTCCAAAAAGTTCAATCTTTGTCCCAATGTGCAGTTGCAAACCGTAGTCTGGCTTTTTAATGGCGGTTTTGGAGCAGTGGCTTCTTCCTTGCTGAGCGGCCTTTCGGGTTATGTCGATATAGGACTCGTTTTACTGTGGATATAGATACTTTTGTACCTGTTTCCTCCAGCATCTTCACAAGGTCCTTTGCTGTTGATCTGGGATTGATTTGCACTTTTCACACCAAAGTACGTTAATCTCTAGGAGACAGAATGCGTCTCCTTCCTGAGCGGTATGACGACTGCCTGGTCCCATGGTGTTTATACTTGCGTACAGATTTGTACCTTCAGGCATTTGGATGAACCAGACAAGGATGAACCAGACTTGTGGAGGTCTTGGCTGATTTCTTTTGATTTTCCCATGATGTCAAGCAATGAGGCACTGAGTTTGAAGCTAGACCTTGAAATACATCCACAGGTACACCTCCAATTGGCTCAAATGATGTCAATTAGCCTAACACAAGCTTCTAAATCAAATCAAATCAAATCAAATTTTATTTGTCACATACACATGGTTAGCAGATGTTAATGCGAGTGTAGCGAAATGCTTGTGCTTCTAGTTCCGACAATGCAGTGATAACCAACAAGTAATCTAACTAACAATTCCAAAACTACTGTCTTATACACAGTGTAAGGGGATAAGGAACATGTACATAAGGATATATGAATGAGTGATGGTACAGAGCAGCATACAGTAGATGGTATCGAGTACAGTATATACATATGAGATGAGTATGTAGACAAAGTAAACAAAGTGGCATAGTTAAAGTGGCTAGTGATACATGTGTTACATAAGGATGCAGTCGATGTTGTAGAGTACAGTATATACATATGTATATGAGATGAATAATGTAGGGTAAGTAACATTATATAAGGTAGCATTGTTTAAAGTGGCTAGTGATATATTTACATCATTTCCCATCAATTCCCATTATTAAAATGGCTGGAGTTGGGTCAGTGTCAATGACAGTGTGTTGGCAGCAGCCACTCAATGTTAGTGGTGGCTATTTAACAGTCTGATGGCCTTGAGATAGAAGCTGTTTTTCAGTCTCTCGGTCCCAGCTTTGATGCACCTGTACTGACCTCGCCTTCTGGATGATAGCGGGGTGAACAGGCAGTGGTTCGGGTGGTTGATGTCCTTGATGATCTTTATGGCCTTCCTGTAACAACGGGTGGTGTAGGTGTCCTGGAGGGCAGGTAGTTTGCCCCGGTGATGCGTTGTGCAGTCCTCACTACCCTCTGGAGAGCCTTACGGTTGAGGGCGGAGCAGTTGCCGTACCAGGCGGTGATACAGCCCGCCAGGATGCTCTCGATTGTGCATCTGTAGAAGTTTGTGAGTGCTTTTGGTGACAAGCCGAATTTCTTCAGCCTCCTGAGGTTGAATAGGCGCTGCTGCGCTTCTTCACGACGCTGTCAGTGTGAGTGGACCAATTCAGTTTGTCTGTGATGTGTATGCCGAGGAACTTAAAACTAGCTACCCTCTCCACTACTGTTCCATCGATGTGGATAGGGGGTGTTCCCTCTGCTGTTTCCTGAAGTCCACAATCATCTCCTTAGTTTTGTTGACGTTGAGTGTGAGGTTATTTTCCTGACACCACACTCCGAGGGCCCTCACCTCCTCCCTGTAGGCCGTCTCGTCGTTGTTGGTAATCAAGCCTACCACTGTTGTGTCGTCCGCAAACTTGATGATTGAGTTGGAGGCGTGCGTGGCCACGCAGTCGTGGGTGAACAGGGAGTACAGGAGAGGGCTCAGAACGCACCTTGTGGGGCCCCCGTGTTGAGGATCAGCGGGGAGGAGATGTTGTTGCCTACCCTCACCACCTGGGGGCGGCCCGTCAGGAAGTCCAGTACCCAGTTGCACAGGGCGGGTCGAGACCCAGGGTCTCGAGCTTGATGACGAGCTTGAGGGTACTATGGTGTTGAATGCCGAGCTGTAGTCGATGAACAGCATTCTCACATAGGTATTCCTCTTGTCCAGGTGGGTTAGGGCAGTGTGCAGTGTGGTTGAGATTGCATCGTCTGTGGACCTATTTGGGCGGTAAGCAAATTGGAGTGGGTCTAGGGTGTCAGGTAGGGTGGAGGTGATATGGTCCTTGACTAGTCTCTCAAAGCACTTCATGATGACGGAAGTGAGTGCTACGGGCCTTGAAGCAT
>NW_025746736.1:0-70000 GCF_021184085.1 Oncorhynchus gorbuscha
GTGTGTGTGTGTGTGTGTGTGTGTGTGTGTGTGTGTGTGTGTGTGTGTGTGTGTGTGTGTGTGTGTGTGTGTGTGTGTGTGTGTGTGTGTGTGTGTGTGTGTGTGTGTGTGTGTGTGTGTGCTTGACATATTCTCCATCTATGTCTATCACACACACACACAGTTCAGCAGTGATGGATGAGCCATGTATCCACCATAATGATATCAGATATCTCTTCACACTGATGCTCCCTACATAGTGCACTACACTAGACCAGGGCCTCAGAGGGACCAGGGAGAGAGACACAGGATGCTCCCCTACATAGTGCACTACACTAGACCAGGGCCCTCAGAGGGACCAGGGGGAGAGAGACACAGGATGTACCCACATATACTACACTAGACCAGGGCCCTCAGAGGGACCAGGGAGAGAGACAACCACAGGATGCCCCCTACATATACTACACTAGACTAGGGCCCTCAGAGGGACCAGGGAGAGACAACCACAGGATGCTCCTCACATAGTGCACTACACTAGACCAGGGCTCTCCAGAGGACCAGGGAGAGAGAGAGACACAGGATGCTCCCACCATAGTGCACTACACTAGACCAGGGCTCTCAGAGGGACCAGGGAGAGAGAGAGGACACAGATGCTCCCCTACATAGTGCACTACACTAGAACCTCTACACAGGGACCATTTGGGACACACAGATCCTCCCATGATCGGCCACTATTAAACCTCTACACACACACACCACAGATGGACACACACACACACACACACACACATCACTGCCTCACACACTCACTACACACACACACTAGGGCCCACTCACTCACTCACTCACACACACCACCACACACTCACTTCAACTCACCTACATTAAACTCCCAATAGGAAATAAACACACACCAGGACAGTCACATAACCATTCAAGTGGCCCTATTAAACCTCTACTACAAAGTCCATTATGACACTGAAGTGACCACACACACACACACACACACACACACACACACACACACACACACACACACACACACACACACACACACACACACACACACACACACACACACACACACACACACACACACACACACACACACACACACACACAGACCATTCCAGTCCATTATAACCTCTGAAGGGACCAAGCCATTATGACAGTCTCTGTCTGTCTGTCTCTCTCTCTCTCTCTCACTCTCTCTCACACACACACACACCCTCTCTCTTTCTCTGCTCTCTCACACACACACACACCCACTCTTCTCTCTGCTCCTGCTCTCTCTCTCTCTCTCTTCTCAGTCTCTCTCTCTCTCTCTCTCTCTCTCTCTCTCTCTCTCTCTGTCTCTCTCTCTCACACACACACACACATACACCCTCTCTCTTTCTCTCTGCTCTCTCTCTCTCACACACACACACACAGACCATTCCAGTCCATTATAATAGTCAAAGGGACCAGGCTGGGTGACTCCATCATGGATCCTCAATGTGGATCATCACGTTCCATTAGATTGGAGTTATACTGACATGTATAATTGAGAGAGAGAGACACACAAGTAGAAGGCAGAATCACACACACACACGCATAGACCTCCCATGGTCTATTTCCCCATTACCCAACACCCCCTTGACACAACCACACACACATCCTGACACAACTACACACACACACTGACACAACCACACACACACACACACACTGATACATAAACAACACACACAAACAACACTGACACACACACACATCCATTACCCAACAGTACTTTAATCCATATTCACTTGTACAGGTGGTGAGGAGTATTATAATAGTGGTAGTTTACAACCACACACACACACGCACGCGCACGCACACACACACACACACACACACACACACATAAATCAAATCATAATTTTGAGTCTCTTTCTCTCCTCCAGTCTCATGTGTTCTGTGATGATTAGATTTGACACATTTGTGAAAACAGAGCGGGATCGTCTTCAGCTAAGTGCTTTGGGTTCATGTTGTTGTTGTTGCTGGTGGTTTTTGTGGTCATTTTCTGAAGAGGCTCTTTAGAACTGAAATGGAAAGGAGGGAGGGAGAGGAGGGAGGGAGGGAGGGAGGGGAGGGAGGGAGGGAGAGAGGGAGGGAGGTTGGAGAGGGAGGGAGGGAGAGAGGGAGGGAGGGTTGGAGAGGGGAGGGAGGGAGGAAAGGAGGGAGGGAGGGAGGGAGGGAGGTTGGAGAGGGAGGGAGGGAGAGAGGGAGGGAGGAGGAAGGGAGGGGAGGGAGGGGAGGGAGGGAGGTTGGAGAGGGAGGAGGGAGAGAGGGAGGGAGGTTGGAGAGGAGGGAGGAGAGAGGGAGGGAGGGGAGAGGGAGGGAGGGAGGAGGAGGGAGGGAGGGAGGAGGTTGGAGAGGGAGGGAGGGAGAGAGGGAGGGAGGGAGAGAGGGAGGGAGGTTGGAGAGGGAGGAGGGAGGTTGGTGAGGGAGGGAGGGAGGTTGGTGAGGGAGGGAGGTTGGTGAGGGAGGGAGGGAGGTTGGTGGAGGGAGGGAGGGAGGTTGGTGAGGGAGGGAGGGAGGTTGGTGAGGGAGGGAGGGAGGGGGGAGGTTGGTGAGGGAGGAGGGAGGGAGGGAGGGAGGGGGTTGGTGAGGGAGGAGGGAGGTGGTGAGGGAGGGGAGGGAGGGGGAGGTTGGTGAGGGGAGGGAGGGGAGGGAGGGAGGTTGGTGAGGGAGGGAGGGAGGGAGGGAGGTTGGTGAGGGAGGGAGGGAGGGAGGTGAGGAGGGGGGGAGGGGAGGGAGGGAGGGAGGGAGGTTGGCGAGGTGAGGGAGGAGGAGGTTGCCTGGGAGGGAGGGAGGGAGGTTGGTGAGGGAGGGAGGGAGGGGAGGTTGGGGGAGGGAGGATTTGGTGAGGGAGGGAGGGAGGGAGGAGGGAGGGAGGGAGGGAGGGGAGGTTGGTGAGGGAGGGAGGTTGAGAGGGAGGGAGGGAGAGGGAGGGAGGGAGGTTGGTGAGGGAGGGAGGTTGGTGGGAGGGAGGTTGGTGGGAGGGAGGGAGGGAGGTTGGTGAGGGAGGGAGGGAGGGCTGGTGAGGGAGGGAGGGAGGTTGGTGAGGGGAGGGAGGGAGGAGGGAGGGAGGTTGGTGAGGGAGGGAGGGAGGGGGAGGTTGGTGAGGAGGGAGGGAGGGAGGGAGGGAGGTTGGGGAGGGAGGGAGGGAGGGGAGGAGGAGGTTGGTGAGGAGGGGAGGGAGGGAGGGGGTTAGTGAGGGAGGGAGGGAGGGAGGTTGGTTGGGAGGGAGGGAGGGAGTTGGGAGGGAGGGGGGTTGGGAGGGAGGGAGGGAGGCTGGTGAGGGTTGGGAGGGAGAGTTGGTGAGGGGGGGAGGGAGGGAGGGAGAATATTAGGATAAACATCCATGAATCTCACTGAATAACCTCCTCCATGAATCTCACTAGGTCAGGATATTAAACCTCCATGTATATCTCACTAGGTCAGGATATTAAACCTCCATGTATATCTCACTAGGTCAGGATATTAAACCTCCATGTATATCTCACTAGGTCAGGATATTAAACCTCCATGTATATCTCACTAGGTCAGATATTAAACCTCCTCCATGTATATCTCACTAGGTCAGGATATTAAACCTCCTCCATGTATATCTCACTAGGTCAGGATATTAAACCTCCATGTATATCTCACTAGGTCAGGATATTAAACCTCCATGTATATCTCACTAGGTCAGGATATTAAACCTCCTCCATGTATATCTCACTAGGTCAGGATATTAAACCTCCTCCATGTATATCTCACTAGGTCAGGATATTAAACCTCCTCCATGTATATCTCACTAGGTCAGGATATTAAACCTCCTCCATGTATATCTCACTAGGTCAGGATATTAAACCTCCTCCATGTATATCTCACTAGGTCAGGATATTAAACCTCCTCCATGTATATCTCACTAGGTCAGGATATTAAACCTCCATGTATATCTCACTAGGTCAGGATATTAAACCTCCTCCATGTATATCTCACTAGGTCAGGATATTAAACCTCCTCCATGTATATCTCACTAGGTCAGGATATTAAACCTCCTCCATGTATATCTCACTAGGTCAGGGTATTAAACCTCCTCCATGTATATCTCACTAGGTCAGGATATTAAACCTCCATGTATATCTCACTAGGTCAGGATATTAAACCTCCATGTATATCTCACTAGGTCAGGATATTAAACCTCCATGTATATCTCACTAGGTCAGGATATTAAACCTCCTCCATGTATATCTCACTAGGTCAGGATATTAAACCTCCATGTATATCTCACTAGGTCAGGATATTAAACCTCCTCCATGTATATCTCACTAGGTCAGGATATTAAACCTCCTCCATGTATATCTCACTAGGTCAGGATATTAAACCTCCATGTATATCTCACTAGGTCAGGATATTAAACCTCCATGTATATCTCACTAGGTCAGGATATTAAACCTCCATGTATATCTCACTAGGTCAGGATATTAAACCTCCTCCATGTATATCTCACTAGGTCAGGATATTAAACCTCCATGTATATCTCACTAGGTCAGGATATTAAACCTCCATGTATATCTCACTAGGTCAGGATATTAAACCTCCATGTATATCTCACTAGGTCAGGATATTAAACCTCCTCCATGTATATCTCACTAGGTCAGGATATTAAACCTCCTCCATGTATATCTCACTAGGTCAGGATATTAAACCTCCTCCATGTATATCTCACTAGGTCAGGATATTAAACCTCCTCCATGTATATCTCACTAGGTCAGGATATTAAACCTCCATGTATATCTCACTAGGTCAGGGTATTAAACCTCCATGTATATCCTCACTAGGTCAGGATATTAAACCTCCATGTATATCTCACTAGGTCAGGATATTAAACCTCCTCCATGTCAGGATATTATCTCATATCTCACTAGGTCAGGATATTAAACCTCCTCCATGTATATCTCACTAGGTCAGGATATTAAACCTCCTCCATGTATATCTCACTAGGTCAGGATATTAAACCTCCTCCATGTATATCTCACTAGGTCAGGATATTAAACCTCCATGTATATCTCACTAGGTCAGGATATTAAACCTCCTCCATATATATCTCACTAGGTCAGGATATTAAACCTCCTCCATGTATATCTCACTAGGTCAGGATATTAAACCTCCATGTATATCCTCACTAGGTCAGGGTATTAAACCTCCATGTATATCCTCACTAGGTCAGGATATTAAACCTCCATGTATATCTCACTAGGTCAGGGTATTAAACCTCCATGTATATCCTCACTAGGTCAGGATATTAAACCTCCATGTATATCTCACTAGGTCAGGATATTAAACCTCCATGTATATCTCACTAGGTCAGGATATTAAACCTCCTCCATGTATATCTCACTAGGTCAGGATATTAAACCTCCTCCATGTATATCTCACTAGGTCAGGATATTAAACCTCCATGTATATCTCACTAGGTCAGGATATTAAACCTCCTCCATGTATATCTCACTAGGTCAGGATATTAAACCTCCATGTATATCTCACTAGGTCAGGATATTAAACCTCCATGTATATCTCACTAGGTCAGGATATTAAACCTCCATGTATATCTCACTAGGTCAGGGTATTAAACCTCCATGTATATCCTCACTAGGTCAGGATATTAAACCTCCATGTATATCTCACTAGGTCAGGATATTAAACCTCCATGTATATCTCACTAGGTCAGGATATTAAACCTCCTCCATGTATATCTCACTAGGTCAGGATATTAAACCTCCTCCATGTATATCTCACTAGGTCAGGATATTAAACCTCCATGTATATCTCACTAGGTCAGGATATTAAACCTCCTCCATGTATATCTCACTAGGTCAGGATATTAAACCTCCATGTATATCTCACTAGGTCAGGATATTAAACCTCCATGTATATCTCACTAGGTCAGGATATTAAACCTCCATGTATATCTCACTAGGTCAGGATATTAAACCTCCTCCATGTATATCTCACTAGGTCAGGATATTAAACCTCCATGTATATCTCACTAGGTCAGGATATTAAACCTCCATGTATATCTCACTAGGTCAGGATATTAAACTCCTCCATGTATATCTCACTAGGTCAGGATATTAAACCTCCTCCATGTATATCTCACTAGGTCAGGATATTAAACCTCCTCCATGTATATCTCACTAGGTCAGGATATTAAACCCTCCATGTATATCTCACTAGGTCAGGATATTAAACCTCCATGTATATCTCACTAGGTCAGGATATTAAACCTCCTCCATGTATATCTCACTAGGTCAGGATATTAAACCTCCATGTATATCTCACTAGGTCAGGATATTAAACCTCCTCCATGTACTGTATACATCAGTATGTGGACACCCCTTCATACACTATATATACAGGACACCCCTTCATACTCTATATATACAGGACACCCCTTCATACTCTATATATACAGGACACCCCTTCATACTCTATATATACAGGACACCCCTTCATACACTATATATACAGGACACCCCTTCATCCACTATATATACAGGACACCCCTTCATACTCTATATATACAGGACACCCCTTCATACTCTATATATACAGGACACCCCTTCATCCACTATATATACAGGACACCCCTTCATACTCACTATATATACAGGACACCCTTCATACTCTATATATACAGGACACCCCTTCATACTCTATATATACAGGACACCCCTTCATCCACTATATATACAGGACACCCTTCATCCACTATATATACAGGACACCCCTTCATACACTATATATACAGGACACCCCTTCATACTCTATATATACAGCAGTATGTGGACACCCCTTCATACTCTATATATACAGGACACCCCTTCATACACTATATATACAGGACACCCCTTCATACTCTATATATACAGGACACCCCTTCATACTCTATATATACAGGACACCCCTTCATACTCTATATATACAAGACACCCCTTCATACTCTATATATACAGGACACCCCTTCATCCACTATATATACAGCAGTATGTGGACACCCCTTCATACTCTATATATACAGAGGTATGTGGACACCCCTTCATACTCTATATATACAGGACACCCCTTCATCCACTATATATACAGCAGTATGAGGACACCCCTTCATACTCTATATATACAGGACACCCCTTCATACTCTATATATACAGAACACCCCTTCATACTCTATATATACAGCAGTATGTGGACACCCCTTCATACACTATATATACAGGACACCCCTTCATCCACTATATATACAGAGGTATGTGGACACCCCTTCAAATGAGCGAATTTGGCTATTTCTGTCACACCCGCAGTAAAATGGCCTTACTGAAGAGCTCAGTGACTTTCAACGTGGCACCGACATAGGATGCCACCTTTCCAACAAGTCAGTTTTGTGAAAAATTCTGCTCTGCTAGAGCTGCCCCCCGGTCAACTGTAAGTGCTGTTATTGTGAAGTGGAAACGTCTAGGAGCAACAACGGCTCAGCCGCGAAGTGGTAGACCACACGAGCTCACAGAGTGGTACCGCCGAGGTGCTGAAGCACGTAGAGAGTAAACATCATCTGTCCTCGGTTGCAACACTCACTACCGAGTTCCAAACTGCCTCTGGAAACAACAATCAGCACAAGAACTGTTCGTCGAGAGCTTCATGAAATGGCCGAGCAGCCGCGCACACAAGCCTAAGATCACCATGCACAATGCCAAGCGTTGTCTGGAGTGGTGTAAAGATGGCCGCCATTGGACTCTGGAGCAGTGGAAACGCGTTCTCTGGAGTCATGAATCACGTTTCACCATCTGGCAGTACGACGGACAAATCTGGGTTTGGCGGATGCCAATAGAACGCTACTTGCTACAATGCATAGTGCCAACTGTAAAGTTTGGTGGAGGAGAAATAATGGTCTGGGGCTGTTTCATGGTTCGGGCCCCTTAGTTCCATTGAAGGGAAATATTAACTCTACATTCATAACAATGACATTCTAGATGATTCTGTGCTTCCAACTTTGTGGCAACAGTTTGGGAAAGGCCCTTTCCCGTTTCAGCATGACAATACCCTCGTGCACAAAGCGGGGTCCATATAGAAATAGTTTGTCAAGACCTGTGTGGAAGAACTTGACTGGCCTCCAGAGTCCTGACCTCAAACCCATCGAAAACCTTTGCGATGAATTAGAACCCCGACTGCAAGTGAAGCCTAATCGCCCAACATCAGCGCCTGACCTAACTAATGCTGTTGTGGCTGAAAGGAAGCAAGTCCCTCTAAAAATGTTCCAAAATCTAGTGGAAAGCCTTCCCAGGGGAGTGGAGGCTGTTATAGCAGCAATGTTCCAACATCTAGTGGAAAGCCTTCCCAGGGGAGTGGAGGCTGTTATAGCAGCAATGTTCCAACATCTAGTGGAAAGCCTTCCCAGGGGAGTGGAGGCTGTTATAGCAGCAATGTTCCAACATCTAGTGGAAAGCCTTCCCAGGGGAGTAGAGGCTGTTATAGCAGCAATGTTCCAACATCTAGTGGAAAGCCTTCCCAGAAGAGTGGAGGCTGTTATAGCAGCAATGTTCCAACATCTAGTGGAAAGCCTTCCCAGGGGAGTGGAGGCTGTTATAGCAGCAATGTTCCAACATCTAGTGGAAAGCCTTCCCAGGGGAGTGGAGGATGTTATAGCAGCAATGTTCCAACATCTAGTGGAAAGCCTTCCCAGGGGAGTGGAGGCTGTTATAGCAGCAATGTTCCAACATCTAGTGGAAAGCCTTCCCAGAAGAGTGGAGGCTGTTATAGCAGCAATGTTCCAACATCTAGTGGAAAGCCTTCCCAGAAGAGTGGAGGCTGTTATAGCAGCAATGTTCCAACATCTAGTGGAAAGCCTTCCCAGGGGAGTGGAGGCTGTTATAGCAGCAATGTTCCAACATCTAGTGGAAAGCCTTCCCAGGGGAGTGGAGGCTGTTATAGCAGCAATGTTCCAACATCTAGTGGAAAGCCTTCCCAGAGGAGTGGAGGCTGTTATAGCAGCAAAGGGGGGGGACCAACTCCATATTAATACCCATGATTTTGGAATGAGATGTTCGACGAGCAGGTGTCCACATACTGTTGGTCATGTAGTCTATATATATTTACAAAATATATATGGGAGATTGGATATATATATCTGCAATATTAAAGCTGAACTTCTCCCTAAAAAATAGAAAGAGGCTCAAAATGATGATTTGATTTATGTGTGTGTGTGTGTGTGTGTGTGTGTGTGCGTGCGTGCGTGTGTGTGCGTGCGTGCGTGTGCGTGATGATTAGATTTGACACATTTGTGAAAACAGAGCGGGATCGTGCTTCAGCTAAGTGCTTTGGGTTCATGTTGTTGTTGTTGCTGGTGGTTTTTGTGGTCATTTTCTGAAGAGGCTCTTTAGAACTGAAATGGAAAGGAGGGAGGAGGAGAGAGGGAGGGAGGGAGGGAGGGAGGGAGGGAGGGGGAGGGAGGGAGGGAGGGAGGGAGGTTGGAGGGAGGGAGGGAGGGAGGGGGAGGGAGGGAGGGGGAGGGAGGGAGGGAGGGAGGGAGGGAGGGAGGGAGGGAGGGAGGGAGGGAGGGAGGGAGGAGGGAGGGAGGGAGGGAGGGGAGGAGGAGGAAAGGAGGGGAGGAGGGGAGGGAGGAAAGGAGGGGGGGAGGGAGGGAGGAAATGTTGAATCTCATGAATAACACATGAAGCCTGTATCCCAAATGTCCCATATAAATATAAAATCAAATTGTATTTGTTACTTGCACCAACTACAACAGTGAAATGCTTAGATATATAATACATAGTGGTTAGAGTGTTGGACTAGTAACCGGAAGGTTGCAAGTTCAAATCGCTGAGCTGACACGGTACAAATCTGTCGTTCTGCCCCTAAACAAGGCAGTTAACCCACTGTTCATAGACCAGTTAACCCACTGTTCATAGACCAGTTAACCCACTGTTCCTAGACCAGTTAACCCACTGTTCCTAGACCAGTTAACCCCACTGTTCCTAGACCAGTTAACCCACTGTTCCTAGGCCGTCATTGTAAATAAGAATTTGTTCTTAGCTGACTTGCCAAGTTAAATAAAGGTAAAATAAAAATAAGATTGTAGACCAAAACCTACTTTATGGTTAGTTTCAATCAATCCAGGCCATCCAGTGATGGCCTA
This sequence comes from Oncorhynchus gorbuscha, assembly GCF_021184085.1. Taxonomy (NCBI): domain Eukaryota; kingdom Metazoa; phylum Chordata; class Actinopteri; order Salmoniformes; family Salmonidae; genus Oncorhynchus; species Oncorhynchus gorbuscha. The sequence goes on from NW_025746736.1 coordinate 10,181, forward strand.
GGAACAGTGGGTTAACTGCCTTGTTTAGGGGCAGAATGACAGATTTGTACCTTGTCGGCTTGGGGATTCGATCTGGCAAGCTTTAACGGTTACTAGTCCAATGCTCTAAGCACTAGGCTACCTGCCTCCTCTAACCACTAGGCTACCTCCCTCCTCTAACCACCAGGCTGCCTGCCTCCTCCAACCACTAGGCTACCTGCCTCCCCTAACCACTAGGCTACCTGCCTCCTCTAACCACCAGGCTGCCTGCCTCCTCCAACCACTAGGCTACCTGCCTCCCCTAACCACCAGGCTACCTGCCTCCTCTAACCACCAGGCTGCCTGCCTCCTCTAACCACTAGGCTACCTGCCTCCCTAACCACTAGGCTACCTGCCTCCCCTAACCACCAGGCTACCTGCCTCCTCTAACCACCAGGCTGCCTGCCTCCTCTAACCACTAGGCTACCTGCCTCCCCTAACCACTAGGCTACCTGCCTCCTCTAACCACCAGGCTACCTGCCTCTAACCACCAGGCTACCTGCCTCCCCTAACCACCAGGCTGCCTGCCTCCTCTAACCACTAGGCTACCTGCCTCCTCTAACCACTAGGCTACCTGCCTCCTCCAACCACTAGGCTACCTGCCTCCTCTAACCACTAGGCTACCTGCCTCCTCTAACCACCAGGCTGCCTGCCTCCTCCAACCACTAGGCTACCTGCCTCCTCTAACCACTAGGCTACCTGCCTCCTCCAACCACTAGGCTACCTGCCTCCTCCAACCACTGGGCTACCTGCCTCCTCCAACCACTAGGCTACCTGCCTCCTCTAACCACTAGGCTACCTGCCTCCTCTAACCACTAGGCTACCTGCCTCCTCAACCACTAGGCTACCTGCCTCCTCCAACCACTAGGCTACCTGCCTCCTCTAACCACTGGGCTACCTGCCTCCTCCAACCACTAGGCTACCTGCCTCCTCTAACCACTAGGCTACCTGCCTCCTCCAACCACTGGGCTACCTGCCTCCTCCAACCACTAGGCTACCTGCCTCCTCTAACCACTGGGCTACCTGCCTCCTCCAACCACTAGGCTACCTGCCTCCTCTAACCACTAGGCTACCTGCCTCCTCCAACCACTGGGCTACCTGCCTCCTCCAACCACTAGGCTACCTGCCTCCTCCAACCACTGGGCTACCTGCCTCCTCCAACCACTAGGCTACCTGCCTCCTCCAACCACTGGGCTACCTGCCTCCTCCAACCACTGGGCTACCTGCCTCCTCCAACCACTAGGCTACCTGTGAGGTCAAATTTAATAAATAGAGGCGATGACATTACAACTAAATAGTTAACATTTATTGATCAAACCCTTGAAAACTGCCCCCCCAGCAGGCAAATTGACCGCCTCCCACCGTATTGTGACGTTGTGTTGATGACGACCTATCAGAATGAGTTCTATAAACGGTTCCTGTTCCAACTCAACTCCATTGTGACATCACGGTCTTTGTGTTTTGATTTGAATGTAAACTTGTTTCTGTGCTGCTATGTGACTGAATGTTCATATTTCCATGCATATTGATCTGAGCATCTTTGAGGAACAATGCAGGTGAGTACTGAGTAGGCTAAATTATGATCTAAACCACCCCCCCCCTTAAAAGCTCAATAGCTACATTCTGACAGTTTAAAAACATTATTTGTAGAGGCTGCTGCCTAATGTTTTCAGGTTTATAGTTAAATGGTACTCTATACATTTATCTGTGATACGACGAGCTCCTCAATGTGTAAACCAACATAAGGAAGTGTTTTAAGATGATCCTACCATGGATCATTTAGCTACTTGATTGAGAATTTTAGGACCCCTGTAAATATTATTTAAAAAACAATATATATATATATTTATTTTTTGGGCCTTCCCTACTTTAGCCCACAGAAATACATTGAGAGGAACACAATTTAAACATGGCAGAACACAGTCAAAAAATAAATCATAAAAAAATAAGATTTTGAAGTGTTTGTCCTACATATAAGAGTTATAAGAAAGCAGAGATAGAAATACATTTGTTTATTTTGTTGGCACAAAACTACTTCCATTAAATCCGTTTTTTTTTTCATACAACTGGCACTGGGTTACCTTCAGATGAGTCCCGTGACATTTGTGGGGGTCGTAGAGGAAAACGGAGACCACCATCTTGTTCGTGAGAGTCTCCCCTTTCCATAGTGGGGTCACAAAGGATTCGGAAACTACAGACGATTTTCGGGATGTCTCCTGGGCTGACAAACCGCGTCGTGGCTCTGCCACTTTCACCCACAGACGTGGAAGGGAGACGTCGGCGGATGTGGTGGATGGAGACGCAGCCCATTCAAAAAATATGTCTCGAGATTAAACAGAAGATTTTGATAGGAACTTTTTTTAAATTATGCTAATTATCTAATGAACTTATGCTAATTATCTAATGAACTTATGCTAATTAGATTGACACACCGGTACGTCTCTTAAGGACTAGTCTGATTAGCCTCCTACAATGTGGAAGAAAGACGTAATGTCAGCTTGATTGTTTGTTTACTCTCCTTGTTTGTTTACGGTGTTTTTTTTTTCTGTAAACGTGTTTGTTTACCTCCCAGCAAGCCAATGACAACCAAGCCAGGAGAGATAGGAGCTGCTTTGAGAGCCTGACCTTATGGGACCTGAAGAGCCACAACCACAGTAGGCTGAAACACACACACACACACACACACACACACACACACACACACACACACACACACACACACACACACACACACACACACACACACACACACACACACACACACACACACACACACACACACACACACACACACACACACACACACACAAAGACAGACAGACACCATGTCTGTTTGTGCTATCATGCCGACTCCCTTGTCTCTCATTGTCATGCCAGAACTGGGACCTGCGGTAATGAACCACATAGAGTTGGGTTCATTTTCTCATCCGAGATCTTTCCTCCCTCTTAGATCCTTCTTTGTGGGTAGTTAAAGACAGAGAAGAAGATGTGGAATATCAGGAGAGGAGCGAGAGTGAGGAAGGAGATGAGGGGGAGGAGGAAGAGTATGTATGTGTGATAATAGAAGGGTCAGAGGTTGAGGAAGATGAGGAGGAAGAGGAAGAGGAGGAGGAATACGAGGTTACATGTGTAGGGAGTATGTGGAGGAAGAGGATGTTTGTTAGAGGTTGTGGAGGTTTGTTAGAGGTTGTGGAGGAAGAGGAGGAAGAGGAGTGTTTGTTAGAGGTTGTGGTGAAAGAGGAGGACGAAGAAGAAAGAGTGGAGAGGTTTGAGAAAGAGAAGAAAGGGAAGGAAGAGGAAGAAGAGAAGGGAGAGAATAAAGAGAAGGTAGAGGTAGAAGAAGAAGAAGAGAAGGGAGAGAATAAAGAGAAGGTAGAGGTAGAAGAAGAAGAAGAGAAGGGAGAGAATAAAGAGAAGGTAGAGGTAGAAGAAGAAGAAGAAGAAGAGAAGGAGAGAATAAAGAGAAGGTAGAGGTAGAAGAAGAAGAAGAAGAGAAGGGAGAGAATAAAGAGAAGGTAGAGGTAGAAGAAGAAGAAGAGAAGGGAGAGAATAAAAGAAGGAAGGTAGAAGAGGAGGAGGTAGAGGTAGAAGAAGAGGAGGAGGTAGAGGTAGAAGAAGAGGAGGAGGTAGAGGTAGAAGAAGAGGAGGAGGTAGAGGTAGAAGAAGAGGAGGAGGTAGAGGTAGAAGAAGAGGAGGAGGAGGAGACAGACAACACATATCCCAGGTGTGTCCATCATCAGGGCCTGAAACTGAGTGTGAAGGGGCTGAGAGGGAGACAGACAGGAGAGGAGAAGTACGGTCGGCTCAGAGAGATCCTAGGAGACCAGTATGTCAGGGAGGTTACCTGCGCCCCTGAAGGAGATAGAGTGGTCCTCCACCTCTATCACCCTAGGTGAGATAGTTAGTTTGGACCTGAGCTGGTCTGGAGTCACTTACTGTATAAGGAGAGACATAGACATCTATTATGATTCAACTCACAGAACTGGCCTAAGATCAGTTCATACAACGCTAGTCATGTATACCGTCATAGATAACTATTAAAGCTTCAGCTCATAACGCTATCTTTAATATCTTTAAGGTCAGTTTGATGCTTAAGTAAGCTCTCTCTCTTTCTCTCTTTCTCTTTCTCTCACCCGTCTCTCCCTCATTCTCCCCATTGCTCTCTCTGTTTCTGTTTCTCTCTTTTCTCTCTCTCTTCTCCCCTCCCTCCCTCTCTCTCTCTCTCCCCTCTCTCTCTCTCTCTCCCCCCTCTCTCTCTCTCTCTCCCCCTCTCCTTTTCTCTCTTTCTCTCCCTCTCTCTCTGTCTCTCTCTGTTTCCATCTCTCTCTCTGTTTCCATCCTCCCTACCTCCCTACCTCCCCCTATCTCTCCTTCTCTCTCCCCCTCTCTCTCCTTCTCCCTCCTCTCTCTCTCTCTCTCTCCCCCCCCCCCCCCCCCCCCCCCCCACCTCTCTCTGCAGTGTACCTATGTGTTCCCTGTTGAATCACCACTTCAGTCACCTGGCCACTAAATTCCCTGAGTGTAAGTTCCTGATGATCCTCGCCGGGCAGTGTGTCCCCAACTACCCTGTCAGCCACCTCCCCACCCTGTTCATCTACGACTCAGGATGTATCATCAACTCACTGATAGGAGAGAAGGCCTGTGGAGGGAGGAACGTATTGGAAGATGGTGAGAACACACACACACACACACACACACACACACACACACACACACACACACACACACACACACACACACACACACACACACACACACACACACACACACACACACACACACACACACACACACACACACACACACACAAATACACACACACACACACACACACTCTCTGTCTCTCGCTGTCTCTCTCTCTCTAACCTCTGACCTCTGACCCCCTGCAGAGCTGAAGTGGATGCTGGCCCAGTCGGGAGCGTTTGTGATTGACAGCTACGAGGCCTTATACCAGGAGAGCACGCCCATCACGACGCCGCGTTCGGAACAGGAACAGGAAGACGACAGCGACGACCAGTCTGATCACTATGACAACCAAGGCGCCGAGGTGTAGTCATGGTTACAGGGATCACTTTGACAACAAAGAGACAGCAGTGTAGACTGTGAACTCTATGACATCATGAAACATTCTTGTAAATGCTGATATAATATCCCATTCATTAAATGTTGGCTACTGTTGACTCATTACTCATTAAATCTGATCCAGATCAGATTTAATACAGGTGTAGTTAGCCACTCATATTGACTTGTTACTTGATGTGATCGAGATCAGATTTAATACAGGTGTAGATAGCCACTCATATTAACTCATTACATGTCATCCAGATCAGATTTAATACAGGTGTAGGTAGCCACTCATATTAACTCATTACATGTCATCCAGATCAGATTTAATACAGGTGTAGGTAGCCACTCATATTGACTCATTACATGTGATCTAGATCAGATTTAATACAGGTGTAGGTAGCTACTCATTACATGTGATCCAGATCAGATTTAATACAGGTATAGGTAGCCACTCATTACATGATGTGATCTAGATCAGATTTAATACAGGTGTAGGTAGCCACTCATTACATGATGTGATCTAGATCAGATTTAATACTGGGTTAAATGCGGAAGACACATTTCAGTTGAATACATTCAGTTGGACAACAGACTAGGTACCCCCCCCTTTCCCTTTCCTAACTCATATTGAGCTCACTTGTTGTTTTATAATATGCTGTAATAAAGTTTGTTATATCTTAATTTATAAACATGTCAGTCTCCAATGTTTCAGTCTGCTGCAGTTCAACATCATAGGATAGATTCTATATTAGTCTGCTTCAGTTCAACATCATAGGATAGATTCTATATCAGTCTGCTGCAGTTCAACATCATAGGATAGATTCTATATCAGTCTGCTGCAGTTCAACATCATAGGATAGATTCTATATCAGTCTGCTCCAGAGCAAGAAGGATAACTGTGACTAACATGCTTCACCGTGGAGATGGTGCCAGGTTTCCTCCAGACGCTTGACCTTCAGGCCAAAGAGTTCAAGCTTGGTTTAATCAGACCAGAGAATCTGTTTCTCATGGTCTGAGAATCCGTCAGGTGCCTTTTGGCAAACTCCGAACAGGCTGTCATGTGCTTTTTACTGAGGAGTGGCTTCCGTCAGGCCACTCTACCATAAATGTCTGATTGGTGGAGTGCTGCAAAGATTGTTGTGATTCTGAAAGGTTCTCCCATCTCCACAGAGGAACTCTGGAGCTCTGTCAGAGTGACCATGGGGTTCTTATTCACTTCCTGACCAAGGCCCTTCTCTCCCGATTGGCCAGGCAGCCAGCTCTCGGGAAGGGTGTTGGTGGTTCCAAACTTTACCATTTAACAATGGAGGCCACTGTGTTCTTGGGGACCTTCAATGTTGCAGAAATGTTTTCTCAACCTTCCCCAGATCTGTGCCTCGACACAATCCTGTCTCAGAGCTCTACGGACAATTCCTTCGACCTCATGGCTTGGTTTTGGCTCTGACATGCACTGTCAACTGTGGGACCTTAATATAGATGGGTGGTGTGCCTTTCCAAAACATGTCCAATCAATTGAATTGACCACAAGTTGACTCCAATCAAGTTGTAGAAACATCTCAAGGATGATCAATGGAAACAGGATGCACCTGAAGATCATGGGTGCGGAAACGGATTCCAAACAGGATGCAGCTGAGCTCAATTTAGAGTCTCACAGCAAAGGGTCTGAATACTTATGTAAATAAGGTATTTCAGTTTTTTTTTAAAATTGAAAATGGGTTTTATTGAATCCATTTTAGAATACGGCTGAATACTTTCCGAAGGCACTGTAAATATCTCATTTAGAAAAGGTATTCACACCCCTGAGTCAATACACCCCTGAGTCAATACACCCCTGAGTCAATACACCCCCGAGTCAATACACCCCTGAGTCAGTACACCCCTGAGTCAGTACACCCCTGAGTCAATACAACCCTGAGTCAGTACACCCCTGAGTCGATACACCCCTGAGTCGATACACCCCTGAGTCAATACACCCCTGAGTCAGTACACCCCTGAGTCGATACACCCCTGAGTCAATACACCCCTGAGTCAATACACCCCTGAGTCAATACACCCCTGAGTCAGTACACCCCTGAGTCGATACACCCCTGAGTCAATACACCCCTGAGTCGATACACCCCTGAGTCGATACACCCCTGAGTCGATACACCCCTGAGTCAATACACCCCTGAGTCAATACACCCCTGAGTCAATACACCCCTGAGTCAATACACCCCTGAGTCAGTACACCCCTGAGTCAGTACACCCCTGAGTCAGTACACCCCTGAGTCAATACACCCCTGAGTCAATACACCCCTGAGTCAATACACCCCTGAGTCAATACACCCCTGAGTCAATACACCCCTGAGTCAATACACCCCTGAGTCAGTACACCCCTGAGTCGACACACCCCTGAGTCGACACACCCCTGAGTCGATACACCCCTGAGTCAATACACCCCTGAGTCAATACACCCCTGAGTCGATACACCCTTGAGTCGATACACCCCTGAGTCGATACATCCCTGAGTCAATACACCCCTGAGTCAACACACCCCTGAGTCAATACACCCCTGAGTCGATACACCCCTGAGTCAATACACCCCTGAGTCAATACACCCCTGAGTCAATACACCCCTGAGTCAACACACCCCTGTCGATACACCCCTGAGTCGATACACCCCTGAGTCGATACACCCCTGAGTCGATACACCTCTGAGTCAATACACCCCTGAGTCAACACACCCCTGAGTCAATACACCCCTGAGTCAATACACCCCTGAGTCGATACACCCCTGAGTCGACACACCCCTGAGTCGATACACCCCTGAGTCAATACACCCCTGAGTCAATACACCCCTGAGTCAACACACCCCTGTCGATACACCCCTGAGTCGATACACCCCTGAGTCGATACACCCCTGAGTCGACACACCCCTGAGTCGATACACCCCTGAGTCGATACACCCCTGAGACGATTTAAGTCAAAACTGTAACTAAGGCCACTCAGGAACATTCACTGTCGTCTTGGTAACCAACTCCAGTGTACATGTGGCCTCGTGTTCTAGGTCATTGTCCTGCTGAAAGGTGAATTTGTCTCCCAGTGTCTGTTGGACTGCAGACCGAACCAGGTTTTGCGCTACGCTTTTGTTTGTGCTACCACCATGCTAGCCCAATCACAAGGCATAGTTTTAAAATAGCCTAGCCGTGGAGTATGTGTCGCCCAATCACAAGGCATAGTTTTAAAATAGCCTAGCCGTGGAGTATGTGTCGCCCAATCACAAGGCATAGTTTTAAAATAGCCTAGCCGTGGAGTATGTGTCGCCCAATCACAAGGCATAGTTTTAAAATAGCCTAGCCGTGGAGTATGTGTCGCCCAATCACAAGGCATAGTTTTAAAATAGCCTAGCCGTGGAGTATGTGTCGCCCAATCACAAGGCATAGTTTTAAAATAGCCTAGCCGTGGAGTATGTGTCGCCCAATCACAAGGCATAGTTTTAAAATAGCCTAGCCGTGGAGTATGTGTCGCCCAATCACAAGGCATAGTTTTAAAATAGCCTGGCCGTGGAGTATGTGTCGCCCAATCACAAGGCATAGTTTTAAAATAGCCTAGCCGTGGAGTATGTGTCGCCCAATCACAAGGCATAGTTTTAAAATAGCCTAGCCGTGGAGTATGTGTCGCCCAATCACAAGGCATAGTTTTAAAATAGCCTAGCCGTGGAGTATGTGTCGCCCAATCACAAGGCATAGTTTTAAAATAGCCTAGCCGTGGAGTATGTGTCGCCCAATCACAAGGCATAGTTTTAAAATAGCCTGGCCGTGGAGTATGTGTCGCCCAATCACAAGGCATAGTTTTAAAATAGCCTAGCCGTGGAGTATGTGTCGCCCAATCACAAGGCATAGTTTTAAAATAGCCTAGCCGTGGAGTATGTGTCGCCCAATCACAAGGCATAGTTTTAAAATAGCCTAGCCGTGGAGTATGTGTCGCCCAATCACAAGGCATAGTTTTAAAATAGCCTAGCCGTGGAGTATGTGTCGCCCAATCACAAGGCATAGTTTTAAAATAGCCTAGCCGTGGAGTATGTGTCGCCCAATCACAAGGCATAGTTTTAAAATAGCCTAGCCGTGGAGTATGTGTCGCCCAATCACAAGGCATAGTTTTAAAATAGCCTAGCCGTGGAGTATGTGTCGCCCAATCACAAGGCATAGTTTTAAAATAGCCTAGCCGTGGAGTATGTGTTGCCCAATCACAAGGCATAGTTTTAAAATAGCCTAGCCGTGGAGTATGTGTTGCCCAATCAGAAGGCATAGTTTTAAAATAGCCTAGCCGTGGAGTATGTGTTGCCCAATCACAAGGCATAGTTTTAAAATAGCCTAGCCGTGGAGTATGTGTTGCCCAATCACAAGGCATAGTTTTAAAATAGCCTAGCCGTGGAGTATGTGTCGCCCAATCATAAGGCATAGTTTTAAAATAGCCTAGCTGTGGAGTATGTGTCGCCCAATCACAAGGCATAGTTTTAAAATAGCCTAGCCGTGGAGTATGTGTCGCCCAATCACAAGGCATAGTTTTAAAATAGCCTAGCCGTGGAGTATGTGTCATCCAATCACAAGGCATAGTTTTAAAATAGCCTAGCTGTGGAGTATGTGTCGCCCAATCACAAGGCATAGTTTTAAAATAGCCAAGCTGTGGAGTATGTGTTGCCCAATCACAAGTGAACAGCATGCAGACAGAACAGGCCTTTTGATTTCAAATACAAGCGTGGAGGAAAACACAGGTTGTAAAGCAAATGGCTCCTGCTGAAAAGACCAAAATCTCACCTGTCTGCTCTAGGGTACCAAAATATTTTATTAACTTCCAAATGTTGTTTTAGACAGACTTTTGGCACGAGCTCATCGGCCTTTAAATAATACTTTCAAGATCAATTGGATAAAACAATTCCTAAGAAGACCCACTTCTATCTGGAATGTTATTCCTCATCATGTCTTAAAATCTACTTTTGGTGGCCTTAACTTCATGTTGTTTTGCAATTATAATATTGACAAAGTTCCAGTGAAACTTTCTGCTTTTCATCGGCAGGTTTTCTTGTCATGGTCCTTAATTTATAAACACAATTTTTCTCCACACAGATATTATATATGGAATAATCGGGATATATTGTATAAAAATACCTCTCTGTTTTTAGAATATTGGTTCAGAAGTAATATCCTATTGGTGAGCCAACTGGTAAATGCAGAGGGTCTTTTACTCAGTTATAAAGAATTCTTATCACTTTACAAGGTCCCTGTAACACCTAAAGATTTTGCACTTGTTTTAGATGCCATTCCCTCAGGTGTTGCTATGTTATTCAGGAACATGTCAAGACCTGACCCTCAGAGCCTACCTTCTATTGACCCTGTTGACTCATCAGTAGGAAAGACCTGACCCTCAGAGCCTACCTTCTATTGACCCTGTTGACTCATCAGTAGGAAAGACCTGACCCTCAGAGCCTACCTTCTGTTGACCCTGTTGACTCATCACAAGGAAAGACCTGACCCTCAGAGCCTACCTTCTGTTGACCCTGTTGACTCATCAGTAGGAAAGACCTGACCCTCAGAGCCTACCTTCTATTGACCCTGTTGACTCATCAGTAGGAAAGACCTGACCCTCAGAGCCTACCTTCTATTGACCCTGTTGACTCATCAGTAGGAAAGACCTGACCCTCAGAGCCTACCTTCTATTGACCCTGTTGACTCATCAGTAGGAAAGACCTGACCCTCAGAGCCTACCTTCTGTTGACCCTGTTGACTCATCAGTAGGAAAGACCTGACCCTCAGAGCCTACCTTCTATTGACCCTGTTGACTCATCAGTAGGAAAGACCTGACCCTCAGAGCCTACCTTCTATTGACCCTGTTGACTCATCAGTAGGAAAGACCTGACCCTCAGAGCCTACCTTCTATTGACCCTGTTGACTCATCAGTAGGAAAGACCTGACCCTCAGAGCCTACCTTCTATTGACCCTGTTGACTCATCAGTAGGAAAGACCTGACCCTCAGAGCCTACCTTCTATTGACCCTGTTGACTCATCAGTAGGAAAGACCTGACCCTCAGAGCCTACCTTCTGTTGACCCTGTTGACTCATCAGTAGGAAAGACCTGACCCTCAGAGCCTACCTTCTATTGACCCTGTTGACTCATCAGTAGGAAAGACCTGACCCTCAGAGCCTACCTTCTATTGACCCTGTTGACTCATCAGTAGGAAAGATCTGACCCTCAGAGCCTACCTTCTATTGACCCTGTTGACTCATCAGGAGGAAAGACCTGACCCTCAGAGCCTACCTTCTATTGACCCTGTTGACTCATCAGTAGGAAAGACCTGACCCTCAGAGCCTACCTTCTATTGACCCTGTTGACTCATCAGTAGGAAAGACCTGACCCTCAGAGCCTACCTTCTATTGACCCTGTTGACTCATCAGGAGGAAAGACCTGACCCTCAGAGCCTACCTTCTATTGACCCTGTTGACTCATCAGTAGGAAAGACCTGACCCTCAGAGCCTACCTTCTATTGACCCTGTTGACTCATCAGTAGGAAAGACCTGACCCTCAGAGCCTACCTTCTATTGACCCTGTTGACTCATCAGTAGGAAAGACCTGACCCTCAGAGCCGACCTTCTATTGACCCTGTTGACTCATCAGGAGGAAAGACCTGACCCTCAGAGCCTACCTTCTATTGACCCTGTTGACTCATCAGGAGGAAAGACCTGACCCTCAGAGCCTACCTTCTATTGACCCTGTTGACTCATCAGTAGGAAAGACCTGACCCTCAGAGCCTACCTTCTATTGACCCTGTTGACTCATCAGTAGGAAAGACCTGACCCTCAGAGCCTACCTTCTATTGACCCTGTTGACTCATCAGGAGGAAAGACCTGACCCTCAGAGCCTACCTTCTATTGACCCTGTTGACTCATCAGTAGGAAAGACCTGACCCTCAGAGCCTACCTTCTATTGACCCTGTTGACTCATCAGTAGGAAAGACCTGACCCTCAGAGCCTACCTTCTATTGACCCTGTTGACTCATCAGTAGGAAAGACCTGACCCTCAGAGCCTACCTTCTATTGACCCTGTTGACTCATCAGTAGGAAAGAATTGACCCTCAGAGCCTACCTTCTATTGACCCTGTTGACTCATCAGTAGGAAAGACCTGACCCTCAGAGCCTACCTTCTATTGACCCTGTTGACTCATCAGTAGGAAAGACCTGACCCTCAGAGCCTACCTTCTATTGACCCTGTTGACTCATCAGTAGGAAAGATGTGTTTCTCTTTTGGTCCATTCAACAACAGAGCGATACGATCCTTGTTTCAGCAGGATGTTGTATCTATACCTTATGTCATGCCTTATTGGAATGGATTTATTGATAATATCTGTTGGAAAAAAGTGTGGATGTTGCCACAAACATACCTAATTGTTAACAAAATTAAGGACGTTTCCTTTAAAATTATTCATAAATATTATCCTGCCAACCACTATATGAAGAAGTTTAAGGAAAACATCAACTCAAATTGCTCCTTTTGTAATGACCATCCAGAAACAGTTGTGCATCTTTTTTGGCATTGTATGCATGTAAGAAAACTGTGGCAAGACATCAGTAGGTTTATAATTGAACACATTTATGAAGATTTTACACTATTGTGGAGAGATGTACTGTTTGGATTCTTTACATACAATAGAAATAAGCGGAATCATTTTTATGTAATTAATTTCATTATTCTTTTGGCCAAATTTCATATACACAAATGTAAATTTACAAACAGAAAACCACATTTTCGTGTCCTACAAAAAGAAATTGAACTGTATTTTAAGACGGTTAAATGCTCTACTAACAAAAAAGCTGTTAGAATTGTAAGTATATGCATGTCCCTTAAGGTCCTTGTGTAATTGTAATGTGATATTGTACCCCCTAGCCCCGCCCCTAGCCCCGCCCCTAGCCCCGCCCCTAGCTCGATTGTCCATTGTTTGTAATCTATGTATGCTTGTGTTCCCTCATGTGCTTTATGTATTGATTTGTTGTTAATAAAATTTTAAAAAATAAATAAAAAAATAATAATTTTAATGACGATCATTTCCTCCTGATATTGTAGTCTACAATATGTCTCCACAAACCTAAACCTAGGCTATTGATGGATTCATGACAAGTTCGTTTTCATTTATCTCAGATGGTCAGTTTGTCAGTGTCAAAGGACCCTGTCATTTCGATCATATGTGTGAAATTAAAAAATATTTTTGCCAAAGTCTCCAGTCATGTAAAATGAGGTAGAATTGCATGAAATACGTTTATATAAGCAAAAACAAACGTCCCGGACCCAAGGCTACTAAACTATTTCCTCATGTGTGCAACTTCTGTAAAGTGCCTCGACTATGTTGCTCTATGCTCCTACGCATTTGCGATGATACACACGCAATGCTTCATTATAAAGGGGATTTATTTGTCTCTTGCTTTCCAGGAAGCATTGGGAGTCAACATGGGCCAGCATTCCTGTGGAAACGCTTTCGACACCTTGCAGACTCCGCGCCCAGACGAATTGAAGCTATTCCGTACACTCACCATGGATACAGTATTAAACGTGTACGACAGGGGGACCTCGCACCATTTTCTGACTTAATGCGTCACGGACATCCAGAGCCTGTGATTGGACGATAGAGGGGAAACCCTCTTCCTGAACAGTTCCTCGAGTGCAGCGATAGAAACCTGTTGTTGCTCTAGAAATATCAGCATCATATATAGGTTATGTGAACGTATCATATATATATATATATAGGCTATGTGCAACGTATCTTATCTTTAAATTACCCTAGGATAAATCACAGTGATTTTGCAACGGTGGAACTGTGATTCTGTGAAGTGGGAAAATGAAACTATTTTTAAAAATATTTTTTATTGAACCTTTAGTCTATTTAACTATAACCTACTTCCATGCAGTGAATCATCATGACCCATGACAGTCACAATGCACCGAGGGGTTGACACATGTAAAGAAAGTAGCAAGGAAATTCTTGCTGTGATTGTTTTGTGTTTTTACGTCTATAAATAGCCTATCACACAAATACAGTAGGCTGCGAATCATAGGCCTATCAGTTCCCCATTGCATTATCATATTTCACACTTAGTTTCACAACCAGTCTTACAAGGTCATTTATAAAGCAAAAAAAAACTATTTTTCAAACTGCCGTATTCATAAAATAGCCCCGAAGCACCCATTAATATCCTGTTTTTGTCGCTGTTGACTTGTTGCCTTGCTCGGCTTTTGCAGTACCTCTTACTGTACTTGCCAAATAGTGCTCCCTGTATTCTCTATTGCGCATGACTGAATGGCGGAATATGAAGTCGAAGCCTCTTGTTTTTCTCCGAGCTGGAGTCCAACCCCCCCGAATCAACCTCTGAAAAACAAAAACGCGGAGCCATTAAATCAACAAACAACAAATTGGTGCAGGTAAGATGTTAAAACAGACATTTATATAACGTTAAATATATTGTCGTACGGAGAAGTCGGTCAGCGGAGAGATGTACAAATGTATTTTTAGCCCACGGAAGCGAACCGAAGACTGCAGATGGGGCTTTGGAACCGTTTCCGCACGCTCGGGACACGACAAGGCCCACTGACCCACATTCGAGAGCGAGCGCTGTGTGAGTGGGCGAGCGTGTGAATGTGTGCTTATGTGTGTGCGTCGGCTGCGAAATGTTTTTGTCATCGCTATCTCCTGCTGCATGACTGTCTACTATTTGATGTTCCCGTATTCGAGGAAATTGTAACAATTTCGAACGTAGAATCGCTACATTGTTGAAGATGCGCTGCTAGGCCAGCTTTAACTAACACTGTGTCAATGTCAATAGTTGCGTGACAGCTTGGCTGGACTCGGGTCGCCGCCAGGCTTTTGACATATGTCATAATGTGATATATGTCGCTCTTGATGATTGATTGAGACGTCGTTAGAATGTCATTCTACGTTTTGGAAGTCAGGTCAGGGTTCTAAGAATGGATCCCCGTCGTCGGAATTCTAAGAAAATGGTCCACTGTTTTTCCTGGGAAGGTTCTTCTGGTTGGAGGATATATTTTTCAGTTATATAACGCAAACACCTGTGGCTCTTCAGCAAAGGTTTTAGTTATACAACATCCACCGCGCGTATCCGTTTTTCTGCGGTTTTATACTAACGGATTAGATGTCATTTATAACGATCTTCGAAAGATGTATGATTGGATCATTGCCCAAATGTAGGATTTTGTATTTATTTATTTGGCCTTTCATTTAACTTGGCAAGTCAGTTAAGAACACATCCTTATGACGGCCTAGGAACGGTGGGTTAACTGGTCTAGGAACGGTGGGTTAACTGGCCTAGGAACGGTGGGTTAACTGGTCTAGGAACAGTGGGTTAACTGGCCTAGGAACAGTGGGTTAACTGGCCTAGGAACGGTGGGTTAACTGGCCTAGGAACGGTGGGTTAACTGGTCTAGGAACAGTGGGTTAACTGGCCTAGGAACAGTGGGTTAACTGGCCTAGGAACAGTGGGTTAACTGGCCTAGGAACGGTGGGTTAACTGGCCTAGGAACGGTGGGTTAACTGGCCTAGGAACAGTGGGTGAACTGGCCTAGGAACGGTGGGTTAACTGGCCTAGGAACGGTGGGTTAACTGGCCTAGGAACGGTGGGTTAACTGGCCTAGGAACGGTGGGTTAACTGGCCTAGGAACGGTGGGTTAACTGGCCTAGGAACGGTGGGTTAACTGGCCTAGGAACGGTGGGTTAACTGGCCTAGGAACGGTGGGTTAACTGGCCTAGGAACGGTGGGTTAACTGGCCTAGGAACGGTGGGTTAACTGGCCTAGGAACGGTGGGTTAACTGGTCTAGGAACGGTGGGTTAACTGCCTTGTTCAGGGGCAGAACAACATGTTTTCACCTTGTCAGCTCGGCGAAAACAACCTTTCGGTTACTCGCCCAACGCACTAACCACTAAACCACCTGCCGCCACAAGTATCACTGAATTGACTGTCACTTCCAAACAGGAGACAACTGCATTGGTATCAAACATAAGAGCGTCTGCTAAATGACTTAAATGTAAATGTAAAATGTAACTTTAATGGTCTCTTTATATATTAAGGAACACCTAACGTCACAAGGCTCACTACTCATGTTGACAGTAGGCTGCAAATCATAGACCTATCAGTTCCCCCATCGCATTATCATATTTCACACACAGCAATTCCACATCCCAAAGCTACACCACCAGGTTACAGTGAGATCTTTCAGATACAAAGGCACAACTGACTGGAATCATTTACCGATAGAAATCAGGGCATTTAAAATCACAATCTAAGGAAAACTTTTTTTTTTCAAATGTTAAGAACAAACTTTAAAAATTTTTTTTTTTAACCAATACAAATATTTTCGCATGGTGATGTTTCTAAGTATGTACATATTATAGGTAGGGTGAATTATAGGTAGGGTGAATTATAGGTAGGGTGAATTATAGGTAGGGTGAATTATAGGTAGGGTGAATTATAGGTAGGGTGAATTATAGGTAGGGTGAATTATAGGTAGGGTGAATTATAGGTAGGGTGAATTATAGGTAGGGTGAATTATAGGTAGGGTGAATTCTAGGTAGGGTGAATTCTAGGTAGGGTGAATTCTATACTGAAGAAAAATATAAACGCAACATGAAACAATTTCATAGATTTAAATGTCACAGATCAGATAAGGAGATCAGTCAAATGAAATGCATGAATTAGGCCCTAATCTATGGCTTTCACATGACTGGGAATACAGATAGGGGCGTGAATCAGAAAACCAGTCCGTTTCTGGCGTGACCACCATTTGCCTCACAACAGCGCGACTCTTCCTTCACCTTCGGATAAAGTTGATCAGATTGCTGATGTTTTGTGGCCTGTGGAATGTTGCCCCCTTCTCTTCAATGGTTCGGCGAAGTTGGCAGGAACTGGAACACTGTCGTACACGTCAAACTAGAGCATCCAAACATGTTCATTGGGTAACGTGTCTGGTGAGTGTACAGGCCATGGAAGTATTGGGACGTTTTCAGCTTCCATGAATTGTGTCCAGATCGTTGCGACATGGGCCCGCTCATTTTTATTTATTTATTTATTTTATTATTTAAAAAAAATATTTTTATTAACAACAAATCAATACATAAAGCACATGAGGGAACACAAACATACATAGATTACAAACAATAGACAATCGAGCTAGGGGGTACAATATCACATTACAATTACACAAGGACCTTAAGGGACATGCATATACTTACAATTCTAACAGCTTTTTTGTTAGTAGAGCATTTAACCGTCTTAAAATACAGTTCAATTTCTTTTTGTAGGATACGAAAATGTGGTTTTCTGTTTGTAAATTTACATTTGTGTATATGAAATTTGGCCAAAAGAATAATGAAATTAATTACATAAAAATGATTCCGCTTATTTCAGGGCCCGCGCATTATCATGCTGAAACATGTGGTGATGACGGCGGATGAATGACGCAACAATGTGTTATCTTTATTTTGTATTTGACCTTTATTTAACTAGGCAAGTCAGTTTAAGAACAAATTCTTATTTACAATGACGGCCTTCCAGGAAACAGTGGGGTTAACTGCCTTGTTCAGGGACAGAACGACAGATGTTTACCTTGACGAGCTTGACCAATGACGGCCTACCCCCGGTCAAACACTAACACGGATGACGCTGGGCCAATTGTGCGCCGATCCTACGGGACTCCCAATCACCGCTGGTTGTGATACAGCCAATGATCAAACCAGGGTCTGTAGTGACGTCTCTGCCACTGAGCTGTAGTGCTTTAAAATTTGAAATAAGCTTTTTGTGTGTATAGAACATTTCTGAGATCTTTTATTTCAGCTCATGAAACATGGGACCAACACTTTACACGTTGCGTTTATATTTTGGTTCAGTGTACTATAACGATATACTGCAGCAGTGCCATCTCCTGATTTGAGTTAAATCAAGGGCTTGATTGAATCCATATTTGAACCAGGTGGCTGCCCTCGTGCTACTAGGGCTGCCCTCGTGCTACTAGGGCTGCCCTCGTGCTACTAGGGCTGCCCTCGTGCTACTAGGGCTGACCTCAGTGCTACTAGGGCTGACCTCAGTGCTACTAGGGCTGACCTCGTGCTACTAGGATTATATCTGATGTATGTTTTTAGTAATATGTCTGTATGTTTTTAGTAATATGTCTGTATGTTTTTAGTAATATGTCTGATGTATGTTTTTAGTATTATGTCTGATGTATGTTTTTAGTAATATGTCTGTATGTTTTTAGTATTATGTCTGATGAATGTTTTTAGTATTATGTCTGATGAATGTTTTTAGTATTATGTCTGATGAATGTTTTTAGTATTATGTCTGATGAATGTTTTTAGTATTATGTCTGATGAATGTTTTTAGTATTATGTCTGATGAACGTTTAGTATTATGTCTGATGTATGTTTTTAGTAATATGTCTGTATGTTTTTAGTATTATGTCTGATGAATGTTTTTAGTATTATGTCTGATGAACGTTTAGTATTATGTCTGATGAATGTTTTTAGTAATATGTCTGATGAATGTTTTTAGTATTATGTCTGATGAATGTTTTTAGTAATATGTCTGATGAACGTTTAGTATTATGTCTGATGAATGTTTTTAGTAATATGTCTGTATGTTTTTAGTAATATGTCTGATGTATGTTTTTAGTAATATGTCTGTATGTTTTTAGTATTATGTCTGATGTATGTTTTTTGTAATATGTCTGTATGTTTTTAGTAATATGTCTGATGAACGTTTAGTATTATGTCTGATGTATGTTTTTAGTAATATGTCTGTATGTTTTTAGTATTATGTCTGATGTATGTTTTTAGTATTATGTCTGATGTACGTTTTTAGTATTATGTCTGATGAACGTTTAGTATTATGTCTGATGTATGTTTTTAGTAATATGTCTGTATGTTTTTAGTATTATGTCTGATGTATGTTTTTAGTATTATGTCTGATGTATGTTTTTAGTAATATGTCTGTATGTTTTTAGTATTATGTCTGATGTATGTTTTTAGTATTATGTCTGATGTATGTTTTTAGTATTATGTCTGATGTATGTTTTTAGTAATATGTCTGTATGTTTTTAGTATTATGTCTGATGTATGTTTTTAGTATTATGTCTGATGTATGTTTTTAGTATTATGTCTGATGTATGTTTTTAGTATTATGTCTGATGTACGTTTTTAGTATTATGTCTGATGAACGTTTTTAGTATTATGTCTGATGTTTAAATGTGTGTTGGTTTCCTCGGCGAGGGTTCACGTTGCACATTTATAATACAATTTTAAATGTGTTTTTATAAAGCCCATTTTTATCTCAACAGTTGTGACAAAGTGTTTTTCAGACACCCAGCTTAAAACCCCAATTTTCACTTTTAAATTAAAAAAGATGTCTGTCGTAAATGTCCAATGGGATCTCCCTGGTAGAGTGAATGGACCAATGGGATCTCCCTGGTAGAGTGAATGGACCAATGGGATCTCCCTGGTAGAGTGAATGGACCAATGGGATCTCCCTGGTAGAGTGAATGGACCAATGGGATCTCCCTGATAGAGTGAATGGACCAATGGGATCTCCCTGATAGAGTGAATGGACCAATGGGATCTCCCTGGTAGAGTGAAGGGACCAATGGGATCTTCCTGGTAGAGTGAATGGACCAATGGGATCTCCCTGGTAGAGTGAATGGACCAATGGGATCTCCCTGGTAGAGTGAATGGACCAATGGGATCTCCCTGGTAGAGTGAATGGACCAATGGAATCTCCCTGGTAGAGTGAAGGGACCAATGGGATCTTCCTGGTAGAGTGAATGGACCAATGGGATCTCCCTGGTAGAGTGAAGGGACCAATGGGATCTCCCTGGTAGAGTGAATGGACCAATGGGATCACCCTGGTAGAGTGAATGGACCAATGGGATCTCCCTGGTAGAGTGAATGGACCAATGGGATCTCCCTGTTAGAGTGAATGGACCAATGGGATCTCCCTGTTAGAGTGAATGGACCAATGGGATCTCCCTGGTAGAGTGAAGGGTTCAATGGGATCTCAGATGATGAATAGAGATGTTATGTCAGATGATGAACAGAGATGTTATGTCAGATGATGAACAGAGATGTTATGTCAGATGACGAACAGAGATGTTATGTCAGATGATGAACAGAGATGTTATGTCAGATGACGAACAGAGATGTCAGATGATGAACAGAGATGTTATGTCAGATGACGAACAGAGATGTTATGTCAGATGACGAATAGAGATGTTATGTCAGATGATGAACAGAGATGTTATGTCAGATGATGAACAGAGATGTTATGTCAGATGATGAACAGAGATGTTATGTCAGATGATGAACAGAGATGTTATGTCAGATGACGAACAGAGATGTTATGTCAGATGACGAACAGAGATGTTATGTCAGATGACGAACAGAGATGATATGTCAGATGATGAACAGAGATGTTATGTCAGATGACGAATAGAGATGTTATGTCAGATGATGAACAGAGATGTTATGTCAGATGATGAACAGAGATGTTATGTCAGATGATGAACAGAGATGTTATGTCAGATGATGAACAGAGATGTTATGTCAGATGATGAACAGAGATGTCAGATGATGAATAGAGATGTTATGTCAGATGACGAACAGAGATGTTATGTCAGATGACGAACAGAGATGTCAGATGATGAACAGAGATGTTATGTCAGATGATGAACAGAGATGTTATGTCAGATGATGAACAGAGATGTTATGTCAGATGATGAATAGAGATGTCAGATGACGAACAGAGATGTTATGTCAGATGACGAACAGAGATGTTATGTCAGATGACGAATAGAGATGTTATGTCAGATGACGAATAGAGATGTTATGTCAGATGACGAACAGAGATGTTATGTCAGATGACGAACAGAGATGTTATGTCAGATGACGAACAGAGATGTTATGTCAGATGATGAACAGAGATGTTATGTCAGATGACGAACAGAGATGTTATGTCAGATGACGAACAGAGATGTTATGTCAGATGACGAACAGAGATGTCAGATGATGAACAGAGATGTTATGTCAGATGACGAACAGAGATGTTATGTCAGATGACGAACAGAGATGTCAGATGATGAACAGAGATGTTATGTCAGATGACGAACAGAGATGTTATGTCAGATGACGAACAGAGATGTCAGATGATGAACAGAGATGTTATGTCAGATGACGAACAGAGATGTTATGTCAGATGACGAACAGAGATGTCAGATGATGAACAGAGATGTTATGTCAGATGACGAATAGAGATGTTATGTCAGATGACGAACAGAGATGTTATGTCAGATGACGAACAGAGATGTTATGTCAGATGACGAACAGAGATGTCAGATGATGAACAGAGATGTCAGATGATGAACAGAGATGTTATGTCAGATGACGAACAGAGATGTTATGTCAGATGACGAACAGAGATGTTATGTCAGATGATGAACAGAGATGTTATGTCAGATGACGAACAGAGATGTTATGTCAGATGACGAACAGAGATGTCAGATGACGAACAGAGATGTCAGATGATGAACAGAGATGTCAGATGACGAACAGAGATGTTATGTCAGATGACGAACAGAGATGTCAGATGACGAACAGAGATGTCAGATGACGAACAGAGATGTTATGTCAGATGACGAACAGAGATGTTATGTCAGATGACGAACAGAGATGTTATGTCAGATGATGAACAGAGATGTTATGTCAGATGACGAACAGAGATGTTATGTCAGATGATGAACAGAGATGTTATGTCAGATGATGAACAGAGATGTTATGTCAGATGACGAACAGAGATGTCAGATGACGAACAGAGATGTTATGTCAGATGACGAACAGAGATGTCAGATGCTGAACAGAGATGTTATGTCAGATGACGAACAGAGATGTCAGATGACGAACAGAGATGATATGTCAGATGCTGAACAGAGATGTCATATGACGAACAGAGATGATATGTCAGATGCTGAACAGAGATGTTATGTCAGATGCTGAACAGAGATGTTATGTCAGATGCTGAACAGAGATGTTATGTCAGATGCTGAACAGAGATGTTATGTCAGATGCTGAACAGAGATGTTATGTCAGATGCTGAACAGAGATGTTATGTCAGATGCTGAACAGAGATGTTATGTCAGATGCTGAACAGAGATGTTATGTCAGATGATGAATAGAGATGTCAGATGACGAACAGAGATGTTATGTCAGATGACGAACAGAGATGTTATGTCAGATGACGAACAGAGATGTTATGTCAGATGACGAACAGAGATGATATGTCAGATGACGAACAGAGATGATATGTCAGATGACGAACAGAGATGATATGTCAGATGACGAACAGAGATGTCAGATGATGAACAGAGATGTTATGTCAGATGATGAACAGAGATGTCAGATGACGAACAGAGATGTTATGTCAGATGACGAACAGAGATGATATGTCAGATGACGAACAGAGATGATATGTCAGATGATGAACAGAGATGTCAGATGATGAACAGAGATGTTATGTCAGATGACGAACAGAGATGTCAGATGATGAACAGAGATGTTATGTCAGATGATGAACAGAGATGTCAGATGATGAACAGAGATGTTATGTCAGATGACGAACAGAGATGTCAGATGATGAACAGAGATGTTATGTCAGATGACGAACAGAGATGTTATGTCAGATGACGAATAGAGATGTCAGATGACGAACAGAGATGATATGTCAGATGACGAACAGAGATGATATGTCAGATGACGAACAGAGATGTCAGATGATGAACAGAGATGTTATGTCAGATGACGAACAGAGATGTCAGATGACGAACAGAGATGTTATGTCAGATGACGAACAGAGATGTTATGTCAGATGACGAACAGAGATGTTATGTCAGATGATGAACAGAGATGTCAGATGACGAATAGAGATGTTATGTCAGATGACGAATAGAGATGTTATGTCAGATGCTGAACAGAGATGTTATGTCAGATGATGAACAGAGATGTTATGTCAGATGATGAACAGAGATGTTATGTCAGATGACGAACAGAGATGTTATGTCAGATGACGAACAGAGATGATATGTCAGATGACGAACAGAGATGTTATGTCAGATGACGAACAGAGATGATATGTCAGATGACGAACAGAGATGTCAGATGCTGAACAGAGATGATATGTCAGATGACGAACAGAGATGTTATGTCAGATGCTGAACAGAGATGTTATGTCAGATGCTGAACAGAGATGATATGTCAGATGACGAACAGAGATGTTATGTCAGATGACGAACAGAGATGTTATGTCAGATGACGAACAGAGATGTCAGATGATGAACAGAGATGTTATGTCAGATGACGAATAGAGATGTTATGTCAGATGACGAACAGAGATGTTATGTCAGATGACGAACAGAGATGTTATGTCAGATGACGAACAGAGATGTCAGATGATGAACAGAGATGTCAGATGATGAACAGAGATGTTATGTCAGATGACGAACAGAGATGTTATGTCAGATGACGAACAGAGATGTTATGTCAGATGATGAACAGAGATGTTATGTCAGATGACGAACAGAGATGTTATGTCAGATGACGAACAGAGATGTCAGATGACGAACAGAGATGTCAGATGATGAACAGAGATGTCAGATGACGAACAGAGATGTTATGTCAGATGACGAACAGAGATGTCAGATGACGAACAGAGATGTCAGATGACGAACAGAGATGTTATGTCAGATGATGAACAGAGATGTTATGTCAGATGATGAACAGAGATGTTATGTCAGATGACGAACAGAGATGTTATGTCAGATGATGAACAGAGATGTTATGTCAGATGATGAACAGAGATGTTATGTCAGATGACGAACAGAGATGTCAGATGACGAACAGAGATGTTATGTCAGATGACGAACAGAGATGTCAGATGCTGAACAGAGATGTTATGTCAGATGACGAACAGAGATGTCAGATGACGAACAGAGATGATATGTCAGATGCTGAACAGAGATGTCATATGACGAACAGAGATGATATGTCAGATGCTGAACAGAGATGTTATGTCAGATGCTGAACAGAGATGTTATGTCAGATGCTGAACAGAGATGTTATGTCAGATGCTGAACAGAGATGTTATGTCAGATGCTGAACAGAGATGTTATGTCAGATGCTGAACAGAGATGTTATGTCAGATGCTGAACAGAGATGTTATGTCAGATGCTGAACAGAGATGTTATGTCAGATGATGAATAGAGATGTCAGATGACGAACAGAGATGTTATGTCAGATGACGAACAGAGATGTTATGTCAGATGACGAACAGAGATGTTATGTCAGATGACGAACAGAGATGATATGTCAGATGACGAACAGAGATGATATGTCAGATGACGAACAGAGATGTCAGATGATGAACAGAGATGTTATGTCAGATGATGAACAGAGATGTCAGATGACGAACAGAGATGTTATGTCAGATGACGAACAGAGATGATATGTCAGATGACGAACAGAGATGATATGTCAGATGATGAACAGAGATGTCAGATGATGAACAGAGATGTTATGTCAGATGACGAACAGAGATGTCAGATGATGAACAGAGATGTTATGTCAGATGATGAACAGAGATGTCAGATGATGAACAGAGATGTTATGTCAGATGACGAATAGAGATGTCAGATGACGAACAGAGATGATATGTCAGATGACGAACAGAGATGATATGTCAGATGACGAACAGAGATGTCAGATGATGAACAGAGATGTTATGTCAGATGACGAACAGAGATGTCAGATGACGAACAGAGATGTTATGTCAGATGACGAACAGAGATGTTATGTCAGATGACGAACAGAGATGTTATGTCAGATGATGAACAGAGATGTCAGATGACGAATAGAGATGTTATGTCAGATGACGAATAGAGATGTTATGTCAGATGCTGAACAGAGATGTTATGTCAGATGATGAACAGAGATGTTATGTCAGATGATGAACAGAGATGTTATGTCAGATGACGAACAGAGATGTTATGTCAGATGACGAACAGAGATGATATGTCAGATGACGAACAGAGATGTTATGTCAGATGACGAACAGAGATGATATGTCAGATGACGAACAGAGATGTCAGATGCTGAACAGAGATGATATGTCAGATGACGAACAGAGATGTTATGTCAGATGCTGAACAGAGATGTTATGTCAGATGCTGAACAGAGATGATATGTCAGATGACGAACAGAGATGTTATGTCAGATGATGAACAGAGATGATATGTCAGATGACGAACAGAGATGTCAGATGATGAACAGAGATGATATGTCAGATGATGAACAGAGATGATATGTCAGATGACGAACAGAGATGTTATGTCAGATGATGAACAGAGATGATATGTCAGATGATGAACAGAGATGTTATGTCAGATGATGAACAGAGATGATATGTCAGATGCTGAACAGAGATGTTATGTCAGATGATGAACAGAGATGATATGTCAGATGATGAACAGAGATGATATGTCAGATGATGAATAGAGATGTCAGATGATTAATAGAGATGTTATGTCAGATGATGAACAGAGATGTTATGTCAGATGACGAACAGAGATGTTATGTCAGATGACGAACAGAGATGTTATGTCAGATGCTGAACAGAGATGTCAGATGACGAACAGAGATGTTAGATGACGAACAGAGATGTTAGATGACGAACAGAGATGTTATGTCAGATGAGGAACAGAGATGATATGTCAGATGACGAACAGAGATGTTATGTCAGATGCTGAACAGAGATGTCAGATGACGAACAGAGATGTTAGATGACGAACAGAGATGTTAGATGACGAACAGAGATGTTATGTCAGATGATGAACAGAGATGTTATGTCAGATGACGAACAGAGATGTTATGTCAGATGACGAACAGAGATGTTATGTCAGATGCTGAACAGAGATGTCAGATGACGAACAGAGATGTTAGATGACGAACAGAGATGTTAGATGACGAACAGAGATGTTATGTCAGATGACGAACAGAGATGATATGTCAGATGACGAACAGAGATGTTATGTCAGATGATGAACAGAGATGTCAGTTTATGTTTGTATTAAACACATTGTTATTGGCCTAAATGGTGATCAATTGGGGATATTTATAATATTTAGTTTTTATAAATGTTAAAAATGACCAGTGTAATTTGTGTGCTGCAGGGTGGAGTGATGGCCGTGTTGGGCCCAGCGTCTGGTGTCCAGAGATGATAGAGGTGACCTCAGAGTCACCTTTAACCCCTGACCCCCACCACAACCCCTGAGAGCCAGCTGAAACTGATCACACACACAGGCTGCAGTGGGGTAAGGACAGACAGAGACAGACAGACAGACCGATAGAGAGACCGATAGAGAGACAGACAGGCAGACCGATAGAGAGACAGACAGACAGACCGATAGAGAGACCGATAGAGAGACAGACAGACAGACCGATAGAGAGACAGACAGACAGACCGATAGAGAGACAGACAGACAGACCGATAGAGAGACCGATAGAGAGACAGACAGACAGACCGATAGAGAGACAGACAGACAGACCGATAGAGAGACAGACAGACAGACCGATAGAGAGACAGGCAGACCGATAGAGAGACAGGCAGACCGATAGAGAGACAGACAGACAGACCAATAGAGAGACAGGCAGACCGATAGAGAGACAGAGGGAGAGACAGGCAGACCGATAGAGAGACAGACAGAGAGAGAGACCGATAGAGAGACCGATAGATAGATAGACAGACAGACAGACCGATAGAGAGACAGACAGACCGATAGAGAGACAGACAGACAGACAGACAGACAGGCAGACCGAGAGAGAGACCGATAGAGAGACCGATAGAGAGACCGATAGAGAGACCGATAGAGAGACAGAGAGAGAGACAGAGAGACAGGCAGACCGATAGAGAGACAGACAGACAGGCAGACCGAGAGAGACCGATAGAGAGACCGAGAGAGAGACAGAGAGACAGGCAGACCGATAGAGAGACAGACAGACAGGCAGACCGAGAGAGAGACCGATAGAGAGACAGAGAGACAGGCAGACCGATAGAGAGACAGATAGACAGACAGACCGATAGAGACAGACAGACCGATAGAGAGACAGACAGACGCTTCATTAGAGGATAACACACAGTAATGACAGTGACTGAAACCCTATATGTGCTGTGTGAATGAATAGTGATTGCTGGTGGGCGTTGACATGGGCCTATCAGAATATGGCTGTGTGTTTCCTTAATGTTGATGCTGCCGAGCCCCAGTAGAGTGTTATTGATGGAGGAAATGTGTCTTAATAGATGATGTCTGTTGACGACTGGATAGATGGATGACCTGTTTTCATGGGTAATGTGGATGGATTTACAAATGGACCTGTATGTATTAATGGATGACGTGTATGGATGGACGATGTGGTTATTCACTGTGTATTATGGATGGATGATGTGGTTATTCATTATGTTGTGTGTTATGGATGATGTGGTTATTCATTGTGTAGTGTGTTATGGATGGATGATGTGGTTATTCATTGTGTGGTGTGTTATGGATGATGTGGTTATTCATTGTGTAGTGTGTTATGGATGGATGATGTGGTTATTCATTGTGTGGTGTGTTATGGATGATGTGGTTATTCATTATGTTGTGTGTTATGGATGATGTGGTTATTCATTGTGTAGTGTGTTATGGATGGATGATGTGGTTATTCACTGTGTAGTGTGTTATGGATGATGTGGTTATTCACTGTGTAGTGTGTTATGGATGATGTGGTTATTCATTATGTTGTGTGTTATGGATGATGTGGTTATTCATTGTGTATTGTGTTATGGATGATGTGGTTATTCACTGTGTAGTGTGTTATGGATGATGTGGTTATTCACTGTGTAGTGTGTTATGGATGATGTGGTTATTCACTGTGTAGTGTGTTATGGATGGATGATGTGGTTATTCACTGTGTACTGTGTTATGGATGATGTGGTTATTCACTGTGTAGTGTGTTATGGATGATGTGGTTATTCACTGTGTAGTGTGTTATGGATGATGTGGTTATTCACTGTGTAGTGTGTTATGGATGATGTGGTTATTCACTGTGTAGTGTGTTATGGATGATGTGGTTATTCACTGTGTAGTGTGTTATGGATGATGTGGTTATTCACTGTGTAGTGTGCTATGGATGATGTGGTTATTCACTGTGTAGTGTGTTATGGATGGATGATGTGTGTGTTAATTCACGGTTCTCGCTGATCCTTCCAGGTCCTCTTCCAAATGACTCCCTCAGGCCTGAAGACTGTTTCACTGCAGCCACAGGCCTGAAGACTGTTTCACTGCAGCCACAGGCCTGAACAACAGCCAGTCATGACATCAAGCATAGGGTCGGGCACAACACACACTGTCCCCTACTGTTGTACTCATTCAGAAATACCAGCCGTTACTCCCTCCTACCCACTGACTAGGATAACACTTCTTCAGAACTACAACACCTCTCTCTCTCTCTCTCTCTCTCTCTCTCTCTCTCTCTCTCTCTCTCTCTCTCTCTCTCTCTCTCTCTCTCTCTCTCTCTCTCTCTCTCTTCTCTCTCAGGCCTGAAGACTCTTCTCTCTCTCTCTCTCTCTCTCTCTCTCTCTGTCTACCTCTTTTCTCTCTCTCTCTCTGTCTCTCTCTCTCTCTGTCTCTCTCTCTCTGTCTCTCTCTTTCTACCTCTTTCTCTCTCTGTCTCTCTCTCTCTCTCTCTCTCTGTCTCTCTCTTTCTACCTCTTTCTCTGTCTCTCTCTCTCTCTCTCTCTCTCTCTCTCTCTCTCTCTCTCTCTCTCTCTCTCTCTCTCTCTCTCTCTCTCTCTCTCTCTCTCTCTCTCTCTCTTTCTCTCTCTCACAATCTCTCTTTCTCTCTTTCTACCTCTTTCTCTCTCTTTCTCTCTCTCTCTCTCACACACGTACACACACACACAGGATGCCATATTGTTAAATGTTATAATAACTATTTCCAGGCGATTTATTTCAAACATAATCCTAACATAAGCCTTTTCCTTTCTCAGGGATGATTCTAGCATCTTCGACGGGTCGATGGATGAAGATGACAAGGACAAAGCAAAACGGTTAGACATCACCGCCATGACATCACCGCCATGACATCACTGCCGTGACATCACCGCCATGACATCACCACATCACCGCCGTGACATCACCACATCACCGCCGTGACATCACCGCCATGACATCACCACATCACCGCCATGACATCACCACATCACCGCCATGACATCACCGCCATGACATCACCGCCGTGACATCACCGCCGTGACATCACCACATCACCGCCGTGACATCACCACATCACCGCCATGACATCACCGCCATGACCTCACCGCCATGACATCACCGCCATGACATCACCACCTCACCGCAATGACCTCACCGCCATGACCTCACCGCCATGACATCACCGCCATGACATCACCACATCACCGCCATGACATCACCACCATGACCTCACCGCCATGACATCACCACCATGACCTCACCACCATGACCTCACCGCCATGACATCACCACCATGACCTCACCACCATGACCTCACCGCCATGACATCACCACCATGACCTCACCACCATGACCTCACCGCCATGACATCACCACCATGACCTCACCACCATGACCTCACCACCATGACATCACCACCATGACCTCACCACCATGACCTCACCACCATGACCTCACCACCATGATATCACCACCATGACATCACCACCATGACCTCACCACCATGATATCACCACCATGATATCACCACCATGACATCACCACCATGACCTCACCACCATGATATCACCACCATGACATCACCACCATGATATCACCACCATGATATCACCACCATGACATCACCACCATGACCTCCAAATCACAACTAACACTAAAGCCCTGATCAGCTGAAACAGGCCTAACACACAGCTGATTCACATAACTAATCACTTAGGCCATGATCAGCTGAAACGGGACTAACACACAGCTGATTCACATAACTAATCACTTAGTCCCGTTTCAGCTGAAACAGGACTAACACACAGCTGATTCACATAACTAATTACTTAGTCCCGTTTCAGCTGAAACAGGACTAACACACAGCTGATTCACATAACTAATCACTTAGGCCCTGATCAGCTGAAACAGGACTAACACACAGCTGATTCACATAACTAATCACTTAGTCCCTGATTAGCTGAAACGGGACTAACACACAGCTGATTCACATAACTAATCACTTAGGCCCTGATTAGCTGAAACAGGACTAACACACAGCTGATTCACATAACTAATCACTTAGGCCCTGATTAGCTGAAACAGGACTAACACACAGCTGATTCACATAACTAATCACTTAGTCCCGTTTCAGCTGAAACAGGACTAACACACAGCTGATTCACATAACGAATCACTTAGTCCCGTTTCAGCTAAGCAGGGACTAACACATAGCTGATTCACATAACTAATCACTTAGGCCCTGATCAGCTGAAACGGGACTAACACACAGCTCATTCACATAACTAATCACTTAGGCCCTGATTAGCTGAAACGGGACACGGTGCCATTCAGTGAGACTGATGGATAGATAATTGTAACTACCCAACTGATAAAAAGGGCTAGTGACTCTCCATTCCATTCTTCATTGAAAGTATATTCCATTGTAATCTGTAATCTATTGTAATCCACAGCGTGTCCCGTAACAAGTCGGAGAAGAAGAGACGAGACCAGTTCAATGTCCTCATCAAGGAGCTGGGCACCATGTTGCCTGGCATCACACGCAAGATGGACAAGTCCACCATCCTGCAGAAGAGCATCGACTTCCTGTGTAAACACAACGGTACCCGCCCCCTTTCTGTTTCTACTTCCTGTTGTTGTGATGAATGTAAACAAACGAAACTGTTGCTTTTGAGAGCCATGGACATATAACTTAAATGTAAATTATTCTTGAGTATTATCATGAATACTTACATTATTGAGGAGTGTACACTGAGGATATGAGGAGCAAATTGTGTTTTTAAAATAGTATTTTAGGTACTGGCGAAGGTCCCTTTGTGATTTTATCAGGATCAGAAAGTTGACTGTATTGTATAAATGGTGTATTCGGATGTATAATTTCTATATAGTATATTGTGTGTATTCTCATGTATATTTCTAAACACTGTGATATGTATGTGTCTCTAACAGAGATCTCTGCTCAGTCTGAGTCCAGTGAGATCAGACAGGACTGGAAACCTCCGTTCCTTAGCAACGAGGAGTTCACCCAGCTCATGCTGGAGGTGAGATACACACCATTACCCTACGATTACTACTACTGTACTACCCTACTAATACTACTACAATACTACCCTACTATTACTACTACTGTACTACCCTACTAATAGTTCTACAATACTACCCTACTATTACTAATATTACTACAGTATTACCCTACTATTACTACTACTACAGTACTACCCTACTATTACTAATACTACTACTACAATACTACCCTACTATTACTAATATTACTACAGTATTACCCTACTATTATTCCTACAGAACTACCCTACTATTACTACTACTACTACAGTACTACCCTACTACTACTACAGTACTACCCTACTATTACTAATATTACTACAGTACTACCCTATTATTACTACTACAGTACTACCCTACTATTACTAATATTACTACAGTACTACCCTATTATTACTACTACAGTACTACCCTATTATTACTACTACAGTACTACCCTACTATTACTACTACTAGTACTACTACTATTACTACTACTAGTACTACTACTATTACTACTACTAGTACTACCCTACTATTACTACTACAGCACTGCCCTACTATTACTACTACAGTACTACCCTACTATTACTACTACAGTACTACCCTACTATTACTACTACAGTACTACCCTACTATTACTACTACAGTACTACTACAGTACTACCCTACTATTACTACTACTACAGTACTACCCTACTATTACTACTACAGTACTACCCTACTATTACTACTACAGTACTACTACAGTACTACCCTAATATTACTACTACTACAGTACTACCCTACTATTACTACTACAGTACTACCCTACTATTACTACTACAGTACTACCCTACTATTACTACTACAGTACTACCCTACTATTACTACTACAGTACTACTACAGTACTACCCTACTATTACTACTACAGTACTACCCTACTAATACTACTATTACTACTACAATACTACCCTACTATTACTACTACAGTACTACCCTACTATTACTACTACTAGTACTACTACTACAGTACTACCCTACTATTACTACTACAGTACTACTCTACTATTACTACTACAGTACTACCCTACTATTACTACTACAGTACTACCCTACTATTACTACTACAGTACTACCCTACTATTACTACTACAGTACTACCCTACTATTACTACTACAGTACTACCCTACTATTACTACTACAGTACTACTACAGTACTACCCTACTATTACTACTACAGTACTACCCTACTAATACTACTATTACTACTACAATACTACCCTACTATTACTACTACAGTACTACCCTACTATTACTACTACTAGTACTACTACTACAGTACTACCCTACTATTACTACTACAGTACTACTCTACTATTACTACTACAGTACTACCCTACTATTACTACTACAGTACTACCCTACTATTACTACTACAGTACTACCCTACTATTACTACTACTACAGTACTACCCTACTATTACTACTACTACAGTACTACCCTACTATTACTACTACTACAGTACTACACTACTAGTACTACTACAGTACTACCCTACTATTAGTACTACAGTACTACCCTACTATTACTACTACAGTACTACCCTACTATTACTACTACTACAGTACTACTCTACTATTACTACTACTACAGTACTACTCTACTAGTACTACTACAGTACTACCCTACTAGTACTACTACAGTACTACCCTACTAGTACTACTACAGTACTACCCTACTATTACTACTACTACAGTACTACTCTACTAGTACTACTACAGTACTACCCTACTAGTACTACTACAGTACTACCCTACTATTACTACTACTACAGTACTACCCTACTATTACTACTACAGCACTGCCCTACTATTACTACTACAGTACTACAGTACTACCCTACTATTACTACTACTACAGTACTACCCTACTATTATTACTACCCTACTATTACAACTACAGTACTACCCTACTATTACTACTACTACAGTACTACTCTACTAGTACTACTACAGTACTACCCTACTATTACTACTACAGTACTACCCTACTATTACTACTACTACAGTACTACCCTACTATTACTACTACGACAGTACTACCCTACTATTATTACTACAGTACTACCCTACTATTACTACTACAGTACTACCCTACTATTACTACTACTAGTACTACTACTATTACTTCAGTACTACCCTACTATTACTAATACTAATACTATTACTATACTTACTATATTACTACAGTCACAGCGATAATGACAGACTGGTTACAGTCGTATTAACTAAAGTGTAATGTTGTGTTGTAGGCTCTGGATGGATTCTTCATAGCGATAATGACAGACTGGTTACAGTCGTATTAACTAAAGTGTAATGTTGTGTTGTAGGCTCTGGATGGATTCTTCATAGCGATAATGACAGATGGGAACATCATCTACGTCTCTGAGAGCGTCACCTCCTTGCTGGAACACCTGCCGGTGAGTCGGACTGTCTGTGTTTCGATTCGTACCACAATACTATTGGACAGAAGGGTTTGGTTCCAATGCATAGAACCACAATACTATTGGACAGAAGGGTTTGGTTCCAATGCCTGGAACCACAATACTATTGGACAGAAGGGTTTGATTCCAATGCATAGAACCACAATACTATTGGACAGAAGGGTTTGGTTCCAATGCATAGAACCACAATACTATTGGACAGAAGGGTTTGGTTCCAATGCATAGAACCACAATACTATTGGACAGAAGGGTTTGGTTCCAATGCATAGAACCACAACAATACTATTGGACAGAAGGGTTTGGTTCCAATGCCTAGAACCACAATACAATTGGACAGAAGGGTTTGGTTCCAATGCGTAGTACCAAGAGCAGCATTATCTGATATAATTTGACCAGGTAAGTTGACTGAGAACACATGATCACATGATCATTTACAGCAACGACCTGGGGAAGAGTTACAGGGGATAAATGAGCCAATAGGAAGCTGGGGAAGAGTTACAGGGGATAAATGAGCCAATAGGAAGCTGGGGATGATTAGGTAGCCATGATGGTATGAGGGTCAGATTGAGAGTTTAGCCAGGATACCGGGTTAACACCCCTACTCTTACGATGAGAACCATGGGATCTTTAGTGACCACGGAGAGCCAGGACACCGGGGTTAACACCCCTACTCTTACGATGAGTACCATGGGATCTTTAGTGACCACGGAGAGTCAGGACACCGGGGTTAACACCCCTACTCTTACGATGAGTACCATGGGATCTTTAGTGACCACGGAGAGTCAGGACACCGGGGTTAACACCCCTACTCATACGATGAGTAGCATGGTGACCACAGAGAGTCAGGACACCTATTTAACGTCCCATCCGAACGACGGCACCCTACACAGGGCAATGTCCCCAATCACTGCTCTGGGGCATTATTATAAAAAATAAGACCAGAAGAAAGAGTGCCTCCTACTGGCCCTTCAACACCACTTCCAGTAGCATCTGGTCTCCCATCCAGGGACCAATCAGGACCGACCCTGCTTAGCTTCTGAAGCAAGCCAGCAGTGGTGTACCGGGTGGTCTCCCATCCAGGGACCAATCAGGACCGACCCTGCTTAGCTTCTGAAGCAAGCCAGCAGTGGTGTACCGGGTGGTCTCCCATCCAGGGACCAATCAGGACCGACCCTGCTTAGCTTCTGAAGCAAGCCAGCAGTGGTATACATGGTGGTGTGCTGCTGGCATGCAGTTGACTAATTACAATTAATTTCTTATTCGTTTCCTACTTAAAAATGTCCTTGGATGTTTGAAAGTGTACAATAAAAATGTTTCTATACCTTCAGTTGTGTTGAACTCAACGTTGTGTGTGTGCGTGCGTGCGTGCGTGCGTGTCTGTGTGTGCGTGTGCGTCTGTGTGTGTGTGTGTGTGTGTGTGTGTATATGTGTGCGTGTGTGTGTGCTCGTTCCCCAGTCGGACCTGCAGGACCAGAACCTGTTAAACTTCCTCCCTCTGGATGAACACTCAGAGGTGTACAAGGCTCTCTCCAAACACCCCTCCGACCCCGAGAGCCTCGGACCAGAGTACCACAAGAGTGAGTAACACCCAATCACATTGCCACCTTATTGGCTGCTGGCCTATCACGTCGCTTCTTATACACTGCCGTCCAATCAGATCACTTGTTATACACTGCTAGCAGTCATCTGCAAATATAATCGGCCATGTTGTATCTGTAAAAAAATCTGGAAACACTGTAAAAAATGTTTTTAAGAGAAATGATTGCAAAGTAGTTAAGGTTGGTGTTCGTTGTGTTTGGTATTTTAATCGTGATTGTTTTGTTTTTTTATTTTTATAGCGAAGAACCAGCTGGAGTTTTGTTGCCACGTGTTGAGGGGAACCATCGACCCTAAAGAACCTGCCGTCTATGAACACGTCAAATTCATCGGCAACTTCAAGTCGCTGAACGACGGTGAGCGTCTGGTTTCACTAGAAAAGCAAACTGGGCTTGTTTTATCAGCTGGAGAACAGAATAAACAGCTGTTAGTTTGATCATTTGTTCTGGTTTCTACTCACGGTAACGCCCTCCTCTCTCCTCTCCTCTCCTCTCCTCTTTTCTTCTCTCCTCTCCTCTCCTCTTTTCTCCTCTCCTCTCCTCTCCTCTTTTCTTCTCTCCTCTCCTCTCCTCTCCTCTCCTCTCCTCTCCTCTCCTCTCCTCTCCTCTCCTCTCCTCTCCTCTCCTCTCCTCTCCTCTCCTCTCCTCTCCTCTCCTCTCCTCTCGTCTCTCTCCTCCTCCTCTCTTCTCTCCTCTCCTCCTCTCTCCTCTCCTCCTCCTCTCCTCTCCTCTCCTCTCCTCTCCTCTCCTCTCCTCTCCTCTTTTCTTCTCTCTCTCTCTCCTCTCCTCTCGTCGTCTCGTCTCGTCTCGTCTCTCTCCTCTCTCTCCTCTCCTCTCCTCTCTCCTCTCCTCTCCTCTCCTCTCTTTCTTCTCTCCTCTCCTCCTCTCGTCTCTCTCCTCCCTCTCCTCTCTCTCTCTCCTCTCCTCTCCTCCCTCTCCTCTCGTCTCTTTTCTTCTCTCCTCTCTCTCTCGTCTCTCTAGTCCCCAACACCACCAGGAATGGTTTAGCAGGAGTGTTACAGAGATCCCTACAACCTGCCTTTGATGACCTGGTCTCCTTCGTAGCCACCCTCAGGCTGGCTAAACCACAGTTCATCAAGGTGACTCACCTCCACACACACACTCACACACACTCCTCACTTCTCACACACACTCCACACACACACACACACTCACTCACACACACACTCACACACACACACACACACACACACACTCACACTAGTGCTGAGCAATTACTGCTTCTTGAGGTCGGTTCGGTTTCGGTTCGATTAATGAAAAAATAATCCTGGTTTTTCGATTTCAATAATTTATTTCAAAACATTAATAATATATGCCATTTAGCAGACGCTTTTATCCAAAGCGACTTACAGTCATGTGTGCATACATTCTACGTATGGGTGGTCCCGGGGATCGAACCCACTACCCTGGCGTTACAAGCGCCATGCTCTACCAAATGCACTATGCATTATGTGGGTTGAACTCTGTAACAATACAGAAGTCCCATGATGCTTAGTGACGGTCCATTACTGCTTATCACTTATTAACCATTAGATATTCACACTACTTTACTTTAATTAAATATTTAAGTTCTGTATATCACATGTGTTTTATTTGAAGCTTTTAGTATTTCATTCCAAGTCATTGTATAATAATAATAATATATGCCATTTAGCAGACGCTTTTATCCAAAGCGACTTACAGTCATGTGTGCATACATTCTACGTATGGGTGGTCCCGGGGATCGAACCCACTACCCTGGCGTTACAAGCGCCATGCTCTACCAACTGAGCTACAGAAGGACCACATTGTCTCGTCTCAACAGAGCTGCTGTCTGACAAAAACAATATTTTAATATTTATTCATAGTAAACAAGGTATTATATAATGACTGCTGAATATCAACTATCAATCACTTAGATCCTGTATTTCCAGGTAGCGATACCTCACGAAGAAACTGCTCTTGATCGCACGTTTTTCTCTCTTCTCTAGGCGTGCAAAAGGATTATGGTCATTGTAGTTAATTACCATGTTTTTTGCACTAAACTATGTAGAATATTGGCATGTTGAAAACTACAACTCCCTACTATAACGTACAGGTCGGGCTTGATCTGATTTATCTCTAGAAAAACTACGCCTTGAGCTACATAAAAAAAAACTGAACGAAATGCGATTCAAAAATTGAACCAACGTTGGTCAGTTAGTTGTTTTAAAATATCAAAATGAACCAACATTTTGGTTAATAATCACTCAGCACACACACACACACACACACACACAACACACACACACACACACAATACATACACACACACACACACACACACACACACACACACACACACACACACACACACACACACATTCACACACACACACAAAATGAAGTAACAGAGAGTTGATGGTGAAGCCTATTTAACAAACAGTATTTAAACGTAACAAAGCTACACCTGCATATAGATATTTTTCTATATTATATACACTCACCGGACAGTTTATTAGGTACACCACCCTGTTCATTAAAATGAGTCATCCTACAGACAGTGAGTCATGACCGGGGCCTGCTATATAAACCAGGCAGACAGGCTTCATATGTAGTGTTCAGTTACTGTTCTATATCGAACTTCAGAATGGGCAGAACTATATGTAGAGTCTTTGCGGTGTGATCTATATGTAGGGAGTTGGATCCAGTATCAGAAACGGACGCCCACCTGGGCTTTTCACGACTGTGTCTAGCGTTTATGAAGTATCAAAACGAGGAACGTCCAATCAGCAGCAGTCCTGTGGGTAAAAACAGCTGGTTGATGAGAGAGGTCCAAGGAGAATGGTAGGAATGGTTGGAGCTAACAGGAGGGACTACAACCAACAGTAGGTGGAGCTAACAGGAGGGCCACTACAACCAACAGTAGGTGGAGCTAACAGGAGGGCCACTACAACCAACAGTAGGTGGAGCTAACAGGAGGGCCACTACAACCAACAGTAGGTGGAGCTAACAGGAGGGCCACTACAACCAACAGTAGGTGGAGCTATATGTAGGGATACAACCAACAGTAGGTGGAGCTAACAGGAGGGCCACTACAATATGAAGGTGGAGCTAACAGTAGGGATACAACCAACAGTAGGTGGAGCTAACAGGAGGGACTACAAGTATCTAGTAGGTGGAGCTAACAGGAGGGTATCTACCAACAGTAGGTGGATCTATACAGGAGGGACAACCAACAGTAGGTGGAGCTATATGGAGGGATACAACCAACAGTAGGTTGAGCTACCAGGAGGGCCACTACAACCAACAGTAGGTGAAGAGCTAACAGGAGGGACTACAACCAACTATAGGTGGAGCTAACAGGAGGGTACTACAACCAAGGGTAGGTGGAGCTATATGGAGGGCCACTGACAACCAACAGTAGGTGGAGCTAACAGGAGGGCCACTACAACCAACAGTAGGTGGAGCTAACAGGAGGGCCACTATGTAGGGACAGTAGGTGGAGCTAACAGGAGGGCCACTACAACCAACAGTATTGAGCTAATGGAGGGATACAACCAACAGTAGGTGAGGACATGAGGGTATCTATACAGTAGGGAGCTAACAGGAGGGGTATCTACATGTAGGGATAGAAGTGGAGCTATACAGGAGGGCCACTACAACCAACAGTATGGAGCTAACAGGAGGGATACAACCAACAGTATCTATACAGGAGGGATACAACCTATATGTAGGTGGAGCTAACAGGAGGGATACAACCAACAGTAGGTGGAGCTAACAGGAGGGACTACAACCAACAGTATGTAGGAGATATGAAGTATCTACAGGAGGGCCAGTACAACCAACAGTAGGTATGAGCTATCAGGAGGGCCATACAAGTAACTATAGGTGATAGAAGTATCTATAGGTGGAGATAGGAAGGCCATACAACCAACAGTAGGTAGCTATACAGGAGGGCCACTACAACCAACAGTAGGTGGAGCTAACAGGAGGGTACTACAACCAACAGTAGGTGGAGCTAACAGGAGGGCCATACAACCAACAGTAGGTTTAGCTGATAGGAGGGTATACTATATGTAGTGATATACAGGAGGGCCATACAACCAACATATGGAGCTGATAGGAGTATCTAACCAACAGATAGGTGGAGTATATATATGTAGGGGTGGATAACACTACAACCAACAGTAGGTGGAGCTAATGGAGGGATACTACAACCAACAGTAGGTGGATAACAGGATACTACAACCAATAGTAGGTAGCTAACAGGAGGGCCACTACAACCAACAGTAGGTGGAGCTAACAGGAGGGCCAATACAACCAACAGTAGGTGGAGCTAACAGGAGGGCCACTACAACCAACAGTAGGTGGAGCTAACAGGAGGGCCACTACAACCAACAGTAGGTGGAGCTAACAGGAGGGCCACTACAACCAACAGTAGGTGGAGCTAACAGGTATACAACCAACAGTAGGTGGAGTATCTACAGGAGGGACTATGAAACCAACAGTAGGTGGAGCTAACAGGAGGGATACAACCAACTATATGTAGGTGATAGGAGTACAGTAGGTAGCTAACAGGAGGGCCACTACAAGTAACTATATGGAGTAACAGGAAGTATCTACAACCAACAGTAGGTAGCTAACAGGAGGCCACTACAACCAACAGTAGGTGGAGCTAACAGGAGGTACTACAACCAACAGTAGGTGGAGCTAACAGGAGGGCCACTACAACCAACAGTAGGTGGAGCTAACAGGAGGGTACTACAACCAACAGTAGGTGGATAACAGGAGGGCCACTACAACCAACAGTAGGTGGAGCTAACAGGAGGGCCACTCAACCAACAGTAGGTGGAGCTAACAGGAGGGATACTACAACCAACAGTAGGTGGATAACAGGAGGGCCACTATCAACCAACAGTAGGTGGAGCTAACAGGAGGGTATATACCAACAGTAGGTGGAGCTAACAGGAGGGCCACTACAACCAACAGTAGGTGGAGCTAACAGGAGGGCCACTACAACCAACAGTAGGTGGAGCTAACAGGAGGGCCACTACAACCAACAGTAGGTGGAGCTAACAGGAGGGCCACTACAACCAACAGTAGGTGGAGCTAACAGGAGGGCCACTACAACCAACAGTAGGTGGAGCTAACAGGAGGGCCACTACAACCAACAGTAGGTGGAGCTAACAGGACTACAACCAACAGTCACAGGACGGCATACAACCAACAGTAGGTGGAGCTAACAGGAGGGCCATACAACCAACAGTAGGTGGAGCTAACAGGAGGGCCACTACAACCAACAGTAGGTGGAGCTAACAGGAGGGCCACCAACCAACAGTAGGTGGAGCTCAACAGAGGCTGCAACAGTAGGTCTGACAACCAACAGTAGGTTTTAACAGGAGGGCCACTACAACCAACAGTAGGTGGAGCTAACAGGAGGGCCACTACAACCAACAGTAGGTGGAGCTAACAGGATCACTACAACCAACAGTGTGGATTAACAGGAGGGCCACTACAACCAACAGTAGGTGGAGCTAACAGGAGGGTCACTACAACCTATTAACAGAGGAGGGCCACTCAACCAACAGTAGGTGGAGCTAACAGGAGGGCCACTACAACCAACAGTAGGTGGAGCTAACAGGAGGGCCACTACAACCAACAGTAGGTGGAGCTAACAGGAGGGCCACTACAACCAACAGTAGGTGGAGCTAACAGGAGGGCCACTACAACCAACAGTAGGTGGAGCTACAACCAACA
Source organism: Oncorhynchus gorbuscha (assembly GCF_021184085.1). Taxonomy (NCBI): domain Eukaryota; kingdom Metazoa; phylum Chordata; class Actinopteri; order Salmoniformes; family Salmonidae; genus Oncorhynchus; species Oncorhynchus gorbuscha. Next base: position 51,501 of record NW_025746736.1, read on the forward strand.
GGAGGGCCACTAAAACCAACAGTAGGTGGAGCTAACAGGAGGGCCACTACAACCAACAGTAGGTGGAGCTAACAGGAGCCACTACAACCAACAGTTGTTTTAAAATATCAAAACAACCAACAGTAGGTGGAGCTAACAGGAGGGCCACTACAACCAACAGTAGGTGGAGCTAACAGGAGGGCCACTACAACCAACAGTAGGTGGAGCTAACAGGACGGCCACTACAACCAACAGTAGGTGGAGCTAACAGGAGGGCCACTACAACCAACAGTAGGTGGAGCTAACAGGAGGGCCACTACAACCAACAGTAGGTTGATGAGAGAGGTCCAAGGTGAATGGTAGGAATGAAAAAAACAAGCAAATGACGAGGCAGTACAACAGTGGTGTGCAGAACGGCATCTCGGAACGCACCACTTGCTGGTCCTTGTCAAGGACGGGCTGTTGCAGCAGACGACCAAATCAAATGTATTTATAAAGCCCTTCGTACGTCAGCTGCTATCTCAAAGTGCTGTACAGAAACCCAGCCTGAAACCCCCAAACAGCAAGCAATACAGGTGTAGAAGCACGGTGGCTAGGAAAAACTCCCTAGAAAGGCCAGAAATCGAAGAAGAAACCTAGAGAGGAACCAGGCTCTGAGGGGTGGCCAGTCCTCTTCTGGCTGTACTGGGTAGAGAGGAACCAGACTCTGAGGGGTGGGCCAGTCCTCTTCTGGCTGTACTGGGTAGAGAGGAACCAGGCTCTGAGGGGTGGGCCAGTCCTCTTCTGGCTGTACTGGGTAGAGAGGAACCAGGCTCTGAGGGGTGGGCCAGTCCTCTTCTGGCTGTACTGGGTAGAGAGGAACCAGGCTCTGAGGGGTGGGCCAGTCCTCTTCTGGCTGTACTGGGTAGAGAGGAACCAGGCTCTGAGGGGTGGGCCAGTCCTCTTCTGGCTGTACTGGGTAGAGAGGAACCAGGCTCTGAGGGGTGGCCAGTCCTCTTCTGGCTGTACTGGGTAGAGGAACCAGGCTCTGAGAAAGTCCCAAACTGGCTGAAGTGGGCCACTGGTGGCTAGAGGAACCAGACTCTGAGGGGTGGCCAGTCCTCTTCTGGCTCAGCTGGGTAGAGAGGAACCAGGCTCTGAGGGGTGGGCCAGTCCTCTTCTGGATGTACTGGGTAGAGAGGAACCAGGCTCTGAGAGGTGGGCCAGTCCTCTTCTGGCTGTGCTGGGTAGAGAGGAACCAGGCTCTGAGAGGTGGGCCAGTCCTCTTCTGGCTGTACTGGGTAGAGAGGAACCAGACTCTGAGGGGTGGGCCAGTCCTCTTCTGGCTGTACTGGGTAGAGAGGAACCAGGCTCTGAGAGGTGGGCCAGTCCTCTTCTGGCTGTACTGGGTAGAGAGGAACCAGGGTCTGAGGGGTGGCCAGTCCTCTTCTGGCTGTACTGTGTAGAGAGGAACCAGACTCTGAGGGGTGGGCCAGTCCTCTTCTGGCTGTGCTGGGTAGAGATTAGAAACCTAGAGAGGAACCAGATCACCCCGGGGTTCCACTCCTATCAGCTAAAAACAAGAAGCAGCTGCTCCAGTGGGCACCGCCATCACCAACACTGGACAATTGAGGAGTGGAAAAACATGGCCTGGATCATGACAGATGCTTTCAGTTTACTAGAGTGTCCTGGTCCGTCCCCAAGACCTCTACCCAATAGAGCAACGATGGGATGAGATGGAACGGGCTGTTCGCAGCATGAATGTACCACCGCCCAATCTGCAGCAACTGTGTGATGGCTGTAGAACGTTTCAGACACCTTGTAGAATCCATTCCCCCGAATAATTCAGGCTGTTCTGGAGGCAAAATGAGTCCGACCAGGTACTAGATTTTTGTACCTAAATAAACTGGCCACTGAGTGTATATTGTCTATCTATATTCAATCATCAATATTATATGTAAGATATATTGATATCTATCTTGTTGTCTCTCCCTCCATAGGAGATGTGTACAGTGGCGGAGCCCAATGAAGAGTTCACCTCCCGACACAGTCTGGAGTGGAAGTTCTTATTCCTAGACCACAGGTAACACAGTCTCTAGTAGTTCTTATTCCTAGACCACAGGTAACACAGTCTCTAGTAGTTCTTATTCCTAGACCACAGGTAACACAGTCTCTAGTAGTTCTTATTCCTAGACCACAGGTAACACAGTCTCTAGTAGTTCTTATTCCTAGACCACAGGTAACACAGTCTCTAGTAGTTCTTATTCCTAGACCACAGGTAACACAGTCTCTAGTAGTAGTTCTTATTCCTAGACCACAGGTAACACAGTCTCTAGTAGTTCTTATTCCTAGACCACAGGTAACACAGTCTCTAGTAGTTCTTATTCCTAGACCACAGGTAACACAGTCTCTAGTAGTTCTTATTCCTAGACCACAGGTAACACAGTCTCTAGTAGTAGTTCTTATTCCTAGACCACAGGTAACAGTCTCTAGTAGTGCTTATTCCTAGACCACAAGTAACAGTCTCTAGTAGTGCTTATTCCTAGACCACAGGTAACACAGTCTCTAGTAGTTCTTATTCCTAGACCACAGGTAACACAGTCTCTAGTAGTTCTTATTCCTAGACCACAGGTAACACAGTCTCTAGTAGTTCTTATTCCTAGACCACAGGTAACACAGTCTCTAGTAGTTCTTATTCCTAGACCACAGGTAACACAGTCTCTAGTAGTTCTTATTCCTAGACCACAGGTAACACAGTCTCTAGTAGTTCTTATTCCTAGACCACAGGTAACACAGTCTCTAGTAGTTCTTATTCCTAGACCACAGGTAACACAGTCTCTAGTAGTTCTTATTCCTAGACCACAGGTAACACAGTCTCTAGTAGTTCTTATTCCTAGACCACAGGTAACACAGTCTCTAGTAGTTCTTATTCCTAGACCACAGGTAACACAGTCTCTAGTAGTTCTTATTCCTAGACCACAGGTAACACAGTCTCTAGTAGTTCTTATTCCTAGACCACAGGTAACACAGTCTCTAGTAGTTCTTATTCCTAGACCACAGGTAACACAGTCTCTAGTAGTTCCTATTCCTAGACCACAGGTAACACAGTCTCTAGTAGTTCTTATTCACAGGTAATTCATTTTGTATAAGTAGATGGTTTCACCATCAAAGTGAACCAGTCATTGTCCTCAGTTGACCTGACATACACACACACACACACACACACACACACACACACACACACACACACACACACACACACACACACACACACACACACACACACACACACACACACACACACACACACACACACACACACACACACACACACACACACACACACACACACACACACACACACACAGTCTTGTATAGCTAAGCTTGTGGGGACACACAATTCAGTCCCATTCAAAATGCTATTTTCCCTAACCCCGTACTCTTACCTTAACCCAAAATCCTAACCTTAATACTAACCCTAGCTCCTAACCCTAAAATTAACCCTAGCTCCTAACCCTAGCTCCTAGCCCTAGCTCCTAACCCTAGCTCCTAACCCTAAACCTAAACCTAACCCTAGCTCCTAACCCTAGCTCCTAACCCTAAACCTAACCCGAGCTCCTAACCCTAGCTCTTAACCCTAGCTCTTAACCCTAGCTCTTACCCAAGCTCCTAACCCTAAAACTAACCCTAGCTCCTAACCCTAAAACTAACCCTAGCTCCTAACCCTAAAACTAACCCTAGCTCCTAACCCTAAAACGAACCCTAGCTCCTAACCCTAAAACTAACCCAAGCTCCTAACCCTAAAACTAACCCTAGCTCCTAACCCTAAAACTAAACCTAGCTCCTAACCCTAAAACTAACCCTAGCTCTAACCCTAGCTCCTAACCCTAGCTCCTAACCATAAAACTAACCCTAGCTCCTAACCCTAGCTCCTAACCCTAAAACGAACCCTAGCTCCTAACCCTAGCTCCTAACCCTAAAACTAACCCTAGCTCCTAACCCTAAAACTAACCCTAGCTCCTAACCCTAGCTCCTAACCCTAAAACTAACCCTAGCTCCTAACCCTAAAATGAACCTTAGCTCCTAACCCTAGCTCCTAACCCTAGCTCCTAACACTAAAACTAACCCTAGCTCCTAACACTAAAACTAACCCTAGCTCCTATCCCTAAATCTAACCCTAGCTCCTAACCCTAGCTCCTAACCCTAGTTCCTAACCCTAGTTCCTAACCCTAGTTCCTAACCCTAGCTCCTAACCCTAGCTCCGAACACTAGCTCCGAACACTAGCTCCGAACCCTAGCTCCTAACCCTAGCTCCTAACCCTAGCTCCTAACCCTAAAACTAACCCTAGCTCCTAACCATAAAACTAACCCTAGATCCTAACCCTAGCTCCTAACCCTAGCTCCTAACCCTAGCTCCTAACCATAAAACTAACCCTAGCTCCTAACCCTAGCTCCTAACCCTAGCTCCTAACCCTAGCTCCTAACCATAAAACTAACCCTAGCTCCTAACCCTAGCTCCTAACCCTAGCTCCTAACCCTAGCTCCTAACCCTAGCTCCTAACCCTAGCTCCTAACCCTAGCTCATAACCCTAGCTCCTAACCCTAGCTCCTAACCATAAAACTAACCCTAGCTCCTAACCCTAGCTCCTAACCCTAGCTCCTACCCCTAGCTCCTAACCCTAAAACTAACCCTAGCTCCTAACCCTAGCTCCTAACCCTAGCTCCTAACCCTAGCTCATAACCCTAGCTCATAACCCTAGCTCATAACCCTAGCTCATAACCCTAGCTCCTAACCATAAAACTAACCCTAGCTCCTAACCCTAGCTCCTAACCCTAGCTCCTAACCCTAGCTCCTAACCCTAGCTCATAACCCTAGCTCCTAACCCTAGCTCCTAACCATAAAACTAACCCTAGCTCCTAACCCTAGCTCCTAACCATAAAACTAACCCTAGCTCCTAACCCTAGCTCCTAACCCTAGCTCCTAACCATAAAACTAACCCTAGCTCCTAACCCTAGCTCCTAACCCTAGCTCCTAACCCTAGCTCCTAACCCTAGCTCATAACCCTAGCTCATAACCCTAGCTCATAACCCTAGCTCCTAACCCTAGCTCCTAACCCTAGCTCCTAACCATAAAACTAACCCTAGCTCCTAACCCTAGCTCCTAACCCTAGCTCCTAACCCTAGCTCTTAACCCTAGCTCCTAACCCTAGCTCATAACCCTAGCTCATAACCCTAGCTCCTAACCCTAGCTCCTAACCCTAGCTCATAACCCTAGCTCCTAACCCTAGCTCCTAACCATAAAACTAACCCTAGCTCCTAACCCTAGCTCCTAACCCTAGCTCCTAACCCTAGCTCCTAACCCTAGCTCCTAACCATAAAACTAACCCTAGCTCCTAACCCTAGCTCCTAACCCTAGCTCCTAACCCTAGCTCCTAACCCTAGCTCATAACCCTAGCTCATAACCCTAGCTCATAACCCTAGCTCCTAACCCTAGCTCCTAACCATAAAACTAACCCTAGCTCCTAACCCTAGCTCCTAACCCTAGCTCCTAACCCTAGCTCCTAACCCTAGCTCATAACCCTAGCTCCTAACCCTAGCTCCTAACCATAAAACGAACCCTAGCTCCTAACCCTAGCTCCTAACCCTGGGCTCCTACCCCTAGCTCATAACCCTAGCTCCTAACCATAAAACTAACCCTAGCTCCTAACCCTAGCTCCTAACCCTAGCTCCTAACCCTAGCTCATAACCCTAGCTGCTAACCCTAGCTCCTAACCATAAAACTAACCCTAGCTCCTAACCCTAGCTCCTAATCCTAGCTCCTAACCCTAGCTCCTAACCCTAGCTCCTGACATAATTCTAACACTAATTCTAACTTTAACTCTAAACCCTAGAGTTAAAAATAGCATTTTACCCTGTGGGACTAACAAAATGTCCCCAGTTGGTCAAATCTTTGTTCCTTTACTGTTGTTGTGGGGACTTATCAGTTACACACACACACACACACACACACACACACACACACACACACACACACACACACACACACACACACACACACACACACACACACACACACACACACACACACACACACACACACACACACACACACACACACTCACACACACCCACACACACACACTCTGGTATTATTGTTAATGCAGGCTGGGTAACTGATGATTTCATTTCCTTCCTCCAGGGCTCCACCAATCATAGGCTACCTTCCATTTGAGGTTCTGGGGACGTCTAGTGACTACTATCATGTAGACGACCTGGGAACACTGGCCAAGTGTCACGAACACTGTGAGTTACACACGCACGCACACGATACGCACTCACACACACACACACACACACACACACACACACACACACACACACACACACACACACACACACACATCACACACGCACACACACACGCACACGCACGTCACACACACACGCACGCGCACACACACTCTGACCGCCCCTCTCTCTCTCTGTCTAGTGATGCAGTATGGCAAAGGGAAGTCGTGTTACTACAGGTTCCTGACCAAAGGTCAACAGTGGATCTGGCTCCAGACTCGTCACTACATCACCTATCACCAGTGGAACTCCAGGCCTGAGTTCATCGTCTGCACGCACACCGTGGTCAGGTAGGGAGGACATGTTAATGGAAAGGCGGGACCTCATCTCACTGTCCAATCAGATCTGTTTATCTTCTAATGGGCAGGCGGGACCTCATCTCACTGTCCAATCAGATCTGTTTATCTTCTAATGGGCAGGCGGGACCTCATCTCGCTGTCCAATCAGATCTGTTTATCTTCTAATGGGCAGGCAGGACCTCATCTCACTGTCCAATCAGAAAAGATCTGTTTAACTTCTTATGGGCAGGCGGGACCTCATCTCACTGTCCAATCAGAAAAGATCTGTTTAACTTCTTATGGGCAGGCGGGACCTCATCTCACTGTCCAATCAGAAAAGATCTGTTTAACTTCTTATGGGCAGGCGGGACCTCATCTCAATGTCCAATCAGAAAAGATCTGTTTAACTTCTAATGGGCAGGCGGGACCTCATCTCACTGTCCAATCAGAAAAGATCTGTTTAACTTCTAATGGGCAGGCGGGACCTCATCTCAATGTCCAATCAGAAAAGATCTGTTTAACTTCTGATGGGCAGGCAGGACCTCATCTCACTGTCCAATCAGAAAAGATCTGTTTAACTTCTTATGGGCAGCAGGCGGGACGGTAATCTCACTGTCCAATCAGAAAAGATCTGTTTAAGCCAATGGACCAACAGGCACACCTCATCTCACTGTCCAATCAGAAAACATCTGTTTAACTTCTAATGGACGGTAAACGTCCCACCTGGACAACATCCGGTGAAATTGCAGAGCGCCGTAATTCAAACTACAGAATTATAAATATTTAACTTTCAGAAAATCACATCAAAATAAAGCTTAACCTTCTTGTTAGTCCAGCCGCTGTGTCAGATTTCAAAAAGGCTTTACGGCGAAAGCACACCATGCGATTATCTGAGGACAGCGCCCCGCTTACAAAACCATGAAAAACATGTTTCAACCAGGCAGGTGCGACACGAAAGTCAGAAATAGCGACATAAAAAATGCCTTTCCTTTGATGATCTTCTTCTGTTGGCACTCCAAAAGGTCCCAGTTACATCACAAATGGTCCTTTTATTCGATAAAGTCCTTCTTTATATCCATAAAAACTCAGTTTAGCTGGTGGGCTTCAGTTAATAATCCACCCAGTTTCCCTCCATCAAAATGCATACAAAATGCATCCCAAATGTTACCAATAAACTTATCAAAACAAGTCAAACAACGTTTATAATCAAACCTCAGGTAACCTAATATGTAAATAAACAATAAAATTTAAGATGGAGAATCGTTATTGTGTTTACCCGGAAAAACAAACAAAGAACGTGCTCTCTTCCGCTTGGAAACACTACAGCCAAAATGGGAGCCACCTAGAAAAACTACAACTTCTGAATCATTTTTCCAAAAACCAGCCTGAATCTCTTTCTAAAGACTGTTGACATCTAGTGGAAGCCCTAGGAACTGCACTCTGGGAGGACTTCGGCCTTATAATAAAAGTGACAGCCATTGAAAATAGTGGTAGGCTGACATTAGTAGTAGGCTGAATTAGTGGTAGACTGACATTAGTAGTAGGCTGAATTAGTGGTAGGCTGACATTAGTAGTAGGCTGAATTAGTGGTCGGCTGAATTAGTGGTAGGCTGACATTAGTGGTAGGCTGACATTAGTGGTAGGCTGAATTAGTGGTAGGCTGAATTAGTGGTAGGCTGACATTAGTAGTAGGCTGAATTAGTGGTAGGCTGACATTAGTAGTAGGCTGAATTAGTGGTAGGCTGACATTAGTAGTAGGCTGAATTAGTGGTAGGCTGACATTAGTGGTAGGCTGACATTAGTGGTAGGCTGACATTAGTGGTAGGCTGAATTAGTGGTAGGCTGAATTAGTGGTAGGCTGAATTAGTGGTAGGCTGAATTAGTGGTAGGCTGACATTAGTGGTAGGATGAATTAGTGGTAGGCTGACATTAGTAGTAGGCTGACATTAGTAGTAGGCTGAATTAGTGGTAGGATGACATTAGTGGTAGGATGACATTAGTGGTAGGCTGAATTAGTGGTAGGCTGAATTAGTGGTAGGCTGACATTAGCAGTAGGCTGACATTAGTGGTCGGTTGAATTAGTGGTACGCTGACATTATTTGAACAGCTTTAGAAACTTTAGAGTGTTTTGTATCCAAATCTACCAATTATATGCATATCCTAGCTTCTGGGCCTGAGTAACAGGCAGTTTACTTTGGGCACGCTTTTCACCCGGACGTGAAGACACTGCCCCCTACCCAAGAGAGGTTAAACAACGACCGACAGATTGACACAACTCATCTCACTGTCCAATCAGAAAAGATGATTAGTCATGTCACTGTCCAGCGTCCAATGAGATATTCTGTCTGTCTGTTCACCCGGACGTGAAGACACTGCCCCCTACCCATGAGAGGTTAAAACCTATTTGTTTAAATTTGCATATAGTTCTCCACACACACCGTCGTCAGGTAAGATTGGACTACACGGTTGATAATCTATATACTTCTAAAAATCTGACTATCATTTATTGTAAATTCTTTAAGGCATAACATATTTTATTTCAAATGAACAACAGAATAAATCCTTCCAATTTGTATGAAGGACTATCAATGGAAAAATAATTATATTGTGAGGGACGGTTTTGTTCTGTCTCTCTGTGTAGCTATGGAGAGGTGACTTGTTCTGTTCTCTGTGTAGCTATGGAGAGGTGACTTGTTCTGTTCTCTGTGTAGCTATGGAGAGGTGACTTGTTCTGTTCTCTGTGTAGCTATGGAGAGGTGACTTGTTCTGTTCTCTGTGTAGCTATGGAGAGGTGACTTGTTCTGTCTCTCTGTGTAGCTATGGAGAGGTGACTTGTTCTGTTCTCTGTGTAGCTATGGAGAGGTGACTTGTTCTGTTCTCTGTGTAGCTATGGAGAGGTGACTTGTTCTGTTCTCTGTGTAGCTATGGAGAGGTGACTTGTTCTGTTCTCTGTGTAGCTACGCGGAGGTGAGGGCAGAGCAGCGTGAGCTGGGTATCATTGAAGAGCCCCCCCTGAGGTAACTGTGGACAAGGTGAGATGCATCACCATATTGATGTTATTTTCCTCTTTCATATTAATGCAACTATGACTGTCTAAGTGATATCTGTTATTAATATAACTATGACTGTCTAAGGATATCTGTTATTAATATAACTATGACTGTCTGTGATATCTGTTATTAATATAACTATGACTGTCTAAGTGATATCTGTTATTAATATAACTATGACTGTCTAAGTGATATCTGTTATTAATATAACTATGACTGTCTAAGTGATATCTGTTATTAATATAACTATGACTGTCTAAGTGATATCTGTTATTAATATAACTATGACTGTCTAAGTGATATCTGTTATTAATATAACTATGAGAGGTGATATCTGTTATTAATATAACTATGACTGTCTAAGTGATATCTGTTATTAATATAACTATGACTGTCTAAGTGATATCTGTTATTAATGTAACTATGACTGTCTAAGTGATATCTGTTATTAATATAACTATGACTGTCTAAGTGATATCTGTTATTAATATAACTATGACTGTCTAAGTGATATCTGTTATTAATATAACTATGACTGTCTAAGTGGTATCTGTTATTAATATAACTATGACTGTCTAAGTGATATCTGTTATTAATGTAACTATGACTGTCTGTGATATCTGTTATTAATGTAACTATGACTGTCTAAGTGATATCTGTTATTAATATAACTATGACTGTCTAAGTGATATCTGTTATTAATATAACTATGACTGTCTAAGTGATATCTGTTATTAATATAACTATGACTGTCTAAGTGGTATCTGTTATTAATATAACTATGACTGTCTAAGTGGTATCTGTTATTAATATAACTATGACTGTCTAAGTGATATCTGTTATTAATGTAACTATGACTGTCTAAGTGATATCTGTTATTAATGTAACTATGACTGTCTAAGTGATATCTGTTATTAATATAACTATGACTGTCTAAGTGATATCTGTTATTAATATAACTATGACTGTCTAAGTGATATCTGTTATTAATATAACTATGACTGTCTAAGTGATATCTGTTATTAATATAACTATGACTGTCTAAGTGGTATCTGTTATTAATGTAACTATGACTGTCTAAGTGATATCTGTTATTAATGTAACTATGACTGTCTAAGTGATATCTGTTATTAATGTAACTATGACTGTCTAAGTGATATCTGTTATTAATATAACTATGACTGTCTAAGTGATATCTGTTATTAATATAACTATGACTGTCTAAGTGATATCTGTTATTAATATAACTATGACTGTCTAACTGATATCTGTTATTAATATAACTATGACTGTCTAACTGATATCTGTTATTACTATAACTATGACTGTCTAACTGATATCTGTTATTAATGTAACTATGACTGTCTAAGTTATATCTGTTATTAATATAACTATGACTGTCTTAAGTGATATCTGTTATTAATGTAACTGACTGTCTAAGTGATATCTGTTATTAATATAACTATGACTGTCTAAGTGATATCTGTTATTAATATAACTATGACTGTCTAAGTGATATCTGTTATTAATATAACTATGACTGTCTAAGTGATATCTGTTATTAATGTAACTATGACTGTCTAAGTGATATCTGTTATTAATATAACTATGACTGTCTAAGTGATATCTGTTATTAATATAACTATGACTGTCTAAGTGATATCTGTTATTAATATAACTATGACTGTCTAAGTGATATCTGTTATTAATATAACTATGACTGTCTAAGTGATAGATATCTGTTATTAATGTAACTATGACTGTCTAAGTGATATCTGTTATTAATGTAACTATGACTGTCTAAGTGATATCTGTTATTAATGTAACTATGACTGTCTAAGTGATATCTGTTATTAATATAACTGATGACTGGTAGATATCTATCTGTTATTAATGTAACTATGACTGTCTAAGTGGTAGATATCTCTTATTAATATAACTATGACTGTCTAAGTGATATCTGTTATTAATGCAGCTATGACTGTCTAAGTGATAGATATATGTTATTAATGTAACTATGACTGTCTAAGTGATATCTGTTATTAATGTAACTATGACTGTCTAAGTGATATCTGTTATTAATGTAACTATGACTGTCTAAGTGATATCTGTTATTAATATAACTATGACTGTCTAAGTGATATCTGTTATTAATGTAACTATGACTGTCTAAGTGATATCTGTTATTAATGTAACTATGACTGTCTAAGTGATATCTGTTATTAATGTAACTGACTGTCTATGATATCTGTTATTAATATAACTATGACTGTCTAAGTGATATCTGTTATTAATATAACTATGACTGTCTAAGTGATATCTGTTATTAATGTAACTATGACTGTCTAAGTGATATCTGTTATTAATGTAACTATGACTGTCTAAGTGATATCTGTTATTAATATAACTATGACTGTCTAAGTGATATCTGTTATTAATATAACTATGACTGTCTAAGTGATATCTGTTATTAATGTAACTATGACTGTCTAAGTGATATCTGTTATTAATATAACTATGACTGTCTAAGTGATATCTGTTATTAATATAACTATGACTGTCTAAGTGATATCTGTTATTAATATAACTATGACTGTCTAAGTGGTATCTGTTATTAATATAACTATGACTGTCTAAGTGATATCTGTTATTAATGTAACTATGACTGTCTAAGTGATATCTGTTATTAATATAACTATGACTGTAAGTGATATCTGTTATTAATATAACTATGACTGTCTAAGTGATATCTGTTATTAATATAACTATGACTGTCTAAGTGTATCTGTTATTAATATAACTATGACTGTCTAAGTGATATCTGTTATTAATGTAACTATGACTGTCTAAGTGATATTATTAATAATAACTCTAAGTGACTGTTATTAATATAACTAGACTGTCTAAGTGATATCTGTTATTAATATAACTATGACTGTCTAAGTGATATCTGTTATTAATATAACTATGACTGTCTAAGTGGTAGTTATTAATATAACTATCTGTTATTAATATAACTATGACTGTCTAAGTGGTTATTAAGTAATATCTAAGTGATATCTGTTATTAATGTAACTATGACTGTCTAAGTGATATCTGTTATTAATATAACTATGACTGTCTAAGTGATATCTGTTATTAATATAACTATGACTGTCTAAGTGATATCTGTTATTAATATAACTATGACTGTCTAAGTGATATCTGTTATTAATATAACTATGACTGTCTAAGTGGTATCTGTTATTAATGTAACTATGACTGTCTAAGTGATATCTGTTATTAATGTAACTATGACTGTCTAAGTGATATCTGTTATTAATGTAACTATGACTGTCTAAGTGATATCTGTTATTAATATAACTATGACTGTCTAAGTGATATCTGTTATTAATATAACTATGACTGTCTAAGTGATATCTGTTATTAATATAACTATGACTGTCTAACTGATATCTGTTATTAATATAACTATGACTGTCTAACTGATATCTGTTATTACTATAACTATGACTGTCTAACTGATATCTGTTATTAATGTAACTATGACTGTCTAAGTTATATCTGTTATTAATATAACTATGACTGTCTTAAGTGATATCTGTTATTAATGTAACTGACTGTCTAAGTGATATCTGTTATTAATATAACTATGACTGTCTAAGTGATATCTGTTATTAATATAACTATGACTGTCTAAGTGATATCTGTTATTAATATAACTATGACTGTCTAAGTGATATCTGTTATTAATGTAACTGACTGTCTAAGTGATATCTGTTATTAATATAACTATGACTGTCTAAGTGATATCTGTTATTAATATAACTATGACTGTCTAAGTGATATCTGTTATTAATATAACTATGACTGTCTAAGTGATATCTGTTATTAATATAACTATGACTGTCTAAGTGATAGATATCTGTTATTAATGCAACTATGACTGTCCAGTTGATATCTGTTATTAATGTAACTATGACTGTCTAAGTGATATCTGTTATTAATGTAACTATGACTGTCTAAGATATCTGTTATTAATATAACTGACATGGTAGATATCTATCTGTTATTAATGTAACTATGACTGTCTAAGTGGTAGATATCTCTGGTATTAATATAACTATGGCTGTCTAAGTGATATCTGTTATTAATGCAGCTATGACTGTCTAAGTGATATCTGTTATTAATGTAACTATGACTGTCTAAGTGATATCTGTTATTAATGCAGCTATGACTGTCTAAGTGATATCTGTTATTAATGTAACTATGACTGTCTAAGTGATATCTGTTATTAATATAACTATGACTGTCTAAGTGATATCTGTTATTAATGTAACTATGACTGTCTAAGTGATATCTGTTATTAATGTAACTATGACTGTCTAAGTGATATCTGTTATTAATGTAACTGACTGTCTAAGTGATATCTGTTATTAATATAACTATGACTGTCTAAGTGATATCTGTTATTAATATAACTATGACTGTCTAAGTGATATCTGTTATTAATGTAACTATGACTGTCTAAGTGATATCTGTTATTAATGTAACTGACTGTCTAAGTGATATCTGTTATTAATATAACTATGACTGTCTAAGTGATATCTGTTATTAATATAACTATGACTGTCTAAGTGATATCTGTTATTAATGTAGCTGACTGTCTAAGTGATATCTGTTATTAATATAACTATGACTGTCTAAGTGATATCTGTTATTAATGTAACTATGACTGTCTAAGTGATATCTGTTATTAATGTAACTATGACTGTCTAAGTGATATCTGTTATTAATATAACTATGACTGTCTAAGTGATATCTGTTATTAATATAACTATGACTGTCTAACTGATATCTGTTATTAATGTAACTATGACTGTCTAAGTGATATCTGTTATTAATATAACTATGACTGTCTAAGTGATATCTGTTATTAATATAACTATGACTGTCTAAGTGATATCTGTTATTAATGTAACTATGACTGTCTAAGTGATATCTGTTATTAATATAACTATGACTGTCTAAGTGGTAGATATCTATCTGTTATTAATGTAACTATGACTGTCTAAGTGATATCTGTTATTAATGTAACTGACTGTCTAAGTGATATCTGTTATTAATATAACTATGACTGTCTAAGTGATATCTGTTATTAATATAACTATGACTGTCTAAGTGATATCTGTTATTAATATAACTATGACTGTCTAAGTGGTATCTATCTGTTATTAATATAACTATGACTGTCTAAGTGATATCTGTTATTAATGTAACTATGACTGTCTAAGTGATATCTGTTATTAATATAACTATGACTGTCTAAGTGATATCTGTTATTAATATAACTATGACTGTCTAAGTGATATCTGTTATTAATATAACTGACTGTCTAAGTGATATCTGTTATTAATATAACTATGACTGTCTAAGTGATATCTGTTATTAATATAACTTTGACTGTCTAAGTGATATCTGTTATTAATGTAACTATGACTGTCTAAGTGATATCTGTTATTAATGTAACTATGACTGTCTAAGTGATATCTGTTATTAATATAACTATGACTGTCTAAGTGATATCTGTTATTAATATAACTATGACTGTCTAAGTGATATCTGTTATTAATATAACTGACTGTCTAAGTGATATCTGTTATTAATATAACTATGACTGTCTAAGTGATATCTGTTATTAATGTAACTATGACTGTCTAAGTGATATCTGTTATTAATATAACTATGACTGTCTAAGTGGTAGATATCTATCTGTTATTAATGTAACTATGACTGTCTAAGTGATATCTGTTATTAATGTAACTGACTGTCTAAGTGATATCTGTTATTAATATAACTATGACTGTCTAAGTGATATCTGTTATTAATATAACTATGACTGTCTAAGTGATATCTGTTATTAATATAACTATGACATTCTAAGTGGTATCTATCTGTTATTAATATAACTATGACTGTCTAAGTGATATCTGTTATTAATGTAACTATGACTGTCTAAGTGATATCTGTTATTAATATAACTATGACTGTCTAAGTGATATCTGTTATTAATATAACTATGACTGTCTAAGATATCTGTTATTAATATAACTGACTGTCTAAGTGATATCTGTTATTAATATAACTATGACTGTCTAAGTGATATCTGTTATTAATATAACTTTGACTGTCTAAGTGATATCTGTTATTAATATAACTATGACTGTCTAAGATATCTGTTATTAATATAACTATGACTGTAAGTGATATCTGTTATTAATATAACTGACTGTCTAAGTGATATCTGTTATTAATATAACTATGACTGTCTAAGTGATATCTGTTATTAATATAACTTTGACTGTCTAAGTGATATCTGTTATTAATGTAACTATGACTGTCTAAGTGATATCTGATATTAATATAACTATGACTGTCTAAGTGATATCTGTTATTAATATAAGTGGTAGATATCTATCTGTTATTAATGTAACTATGACTGTCTAAGTGGTAGATATCTCTCTGGTATTAATATAACTATGGCTGTCTAAGTGATATCTATCTGTTATTAATATAACTATGACTGTCTAAGTAGATATCTATCTGTTATTAATATAACTCTATCTATGTGGTATCTGTCTGTTATTAATGTAACTATGACTGTCTAAGTGATAGATATCTATCTGGTATTAATATAACTATGGCTGTCTAAGTGATATCTATCTGTTATTAATGTAACTATGACTGTCTAAGTGGTAGATATCTATCTGTTATTAATATAACTGTGTCTATGTGGTATCTGTCTGTTATTAATGTAACTATGACTGTCTAAGTGATATCTATTTGTTATTAATGTAACTATGACTGTCTAAGTGGTAGATGTCTATCTACCTCCATTGTGATTAGTTCCTTCTCCTCTCTCCTCCCTCAAGCAGAGTCAAGACAGTGGATCTGAGTCTCAGCTCAACACAGTTTCCAGCCTAAAAGAGGCCCTGGAACGCTTTGACCGTAGCCACACCCCTCCTCCACCTCTCTGTCCTCACACAAGACCTCCTCACAGCTCTCAGACAACACCTGTACCTGTAAGAGAACACACAACACACACACACACACACACACACACACACACACACACACACACACACACACACACACACACACACACACACACACACACACACACACACACACACACACACACACACACACCTCAGACCACTCACACATCGGTATCTCTGACTATAATAGGATCTCTCGTCTCCATAGCAACAGCCTCCAAGCTCCACATGGATATGGCCACGCCCCTCATCAGTCACATGTCATCTCGATGGTGGAGGCAACATCACAGAACGCTCCTCCATCAGCAGCCAGGTAAGCCCTGATTGGACAGAATGCGACTGGACAGAAAGTGATTGGTCAGAACCCCCAAAAATAAGCAAGTTTGTTTTGATTGGGTGAATCCAACAGGTGCTATTAAAATACAAAATGAATTGAATTTGTTGTGGAGGAGCAGGACATGACCAGGTCCAATTCAACCTGAGACAATCTAAATTGAATCGACTCTGAATCAACTGCAACTGAATCAAACTCACACGGTATCTGTTGTCTGTGTCGGTTGTGCGCGTGTGTAGTCTATGAGTTCTCAGACCACGGGACACAGTGTGGCTCCTGTCCATCCTTGATGAACAACACCAACAACAAGAGGTGAGAAAGCCTGTCTATCCACCCTATTCACCTGGTACCCATCTATCCAAGGTTACAGCCCTATACAGTGCACTACTTTTGACTTAGCCCTATGGAGCCTGGTGAAAAGTAGTGTACTAAATAGTGAATAGGGTGCTTATTCGGGACACCGCTTAAGTGTGACGATCCTACAGCCATTCAGTACTAGTATGTCAGACAGCAGAACCTCCCTACAATCATTCAGACAGCAGAACCTCCCTCCAGCCATTCAGACAGCAGAACCTCCCTCCAGCCATTCAGACAGCAGAACCTCCCTACAGCCATTCAGTACTAGTATGTTAGACAGCAGAACCTCCCTCCAGTCATTCAGAAAGCAGAACCTCCCTCCAGCCATTCAGTACTAGTATGTTAGACAGCAGAACCTCCCTACAGTCATTCAGTACTAGTATGTTAGACAGCAGAACCTCCCTACAGTCATTCAGTACTAGTATGTTAGACAGCAGAACCTCCCTACAGTCATTCAGTACTAGTATGTTAGACAGCAGAACCTCCCTACAGTCATTCAGTACTAGTATGTTAGACAGCAGAACCTCCCTACAGTCATTCAGTACTAGTATGTTAGACAGCAGAACCTCCCTACAGTCATTCAGTACTAGTATGTTAGACAGCAGAACCTCCCTACAGTCATTCAGTACTAGTATGTCAGACAGCAGAACCTCCCTCCAGCCATTCAGACAGCAGATGGCAGAACCTCCCTCCAACCATTCAGACAGCAGACAGCAGAACCTCCCTCCAGCCATTCAGACAGCAGACAGAAGAACCTATTGTAGCCTGACGCTGCTTGCTGGTCATATAACATGGTGGGAACAATCTTTCTCCCTCTGTTTCCCTCTCTCTCTTCCCCCGTTACTCCCCCCCTCCAACCCCAAGCCGGTGCTAGAGTTCTCAGCCCAGGTGAATGCTATGCAGCACCTAAAGGACCAGCTGGAGCAGAGGACCAGAATGATACAGGCCAACATCCAGAGACAGCAGGATGAACTCAGAGCCATACAGGACCAACTACACAGAGTACAGCCCCCAGCCATACAGGACCAACTACACAGAGTACAGCCCCCAGCCATACAGGTAGGAGGTATATAGACCCCATACAGGACCAACTACACAGAGTACAGCCCCCAGCTGT
>NW_025746736.1:75000-80000 GCF_021184085.1 Oncorhynchus gorbuscha
ACACACACACACACACACACACACACACACACACACACACACACACACACACACACACACACACACACACACACACACACACGACATAACACTCTCTCCGTCTCCACTCTGTTCTCTGAGACAAAAACTATCAGACATTCTGGGAAGTCCTTTTTCCAAACAAAACACTCCTCCTGTCCAAGACTTTTACTGTTAGATATGTCTTCACTGTTACATTACTGACTGACTGACTGGCTGGCTGACTGGCTGGCTGGTTGACTGGCTGGCTCGCTGACTGGATGACTGGCTGGCTGGCTGACTGACTGGTTGACTGGCTGGCTGGCTGGCTGACTGACTGGTTGACTGGCTGGCTGACTGACTGGCTGGCTGACTGACTGGCTGACTGACTGGCTGACTGGCTGACTGACTGGCTGACTGGCTGACTGACTGGCTGACTGACTGGCTGACTGACTGACTGGCTGGCTGACTGGCTGACTGACTGTACACACACTGATTACATATGGAGCATGTCTCCTCTCTCTCTCTGCAGGTTTCCGGCGGGCCAGCAGCTGGTGACTAAGTTAGTGACAGCTCCCATGGCATGTGGAGCGGTCATGGTTACCTCTGTGTTCATGGGACAACCGGTCATCGCTACAACCCCTTCGGAGGGCAGCAGGTAACACACACACAACACACACACACAGTTTCACAGGTAACACACACACACACACACAACACACACACACACACACACACACTCTAGTTACTACATGTAACACTCTACACACACACAGGTAACACACACAGTTTCACACAGGTAACACACACACACACAACACCCTAACCCTACCTCTCTCCTCCTATCAGGGCGGTCAGACTCTTACCCTCCAGGCAGCCCAGTCCCAACAGAACCAGCCTGACAGCCAGACACAGACAGCTGTAGTGGCACAGAGTAACCAACAGGGAGCGCAGCATCAGTTCGAACAGGTAACCTCTAGTTTCAACAGATAAACTCTAGTTTCAACATCTAGTTTCTACAGGTAACCTCTAGTTTCAACAGATAACCTCTAGTTTCAACAGATAACCTCTAGTTTCAACAGGTAAACTCTAGTTTCAACAGATAACCTCTAGTTTCAACAGATAACCTCTAGTTTCAACAGATAACCTCTAGTTTCAACAGATAACCTCTAGTTTCAACAGGTAATCTCTAGTTTCTACATGTAACCTCTAGTTTCTACAGGTAACCTCTAGTTTCAACAGGTAATCTCTAGTTTCAACAGGTAACCTCTAGTTTCAACAGGTAACCTCTAGTTTCAACAGGTAACCTCTAGTTTCAACAGGTAACCTCTAGTTTCTACAGGTAACCTCTAGTTTCTACAGGTAACCTCTAGTTTCTACAGGTAATCTCTAGTTTCTACAGGTAACCTCTAGTTTCAACAGGTAACCTCTAGTTTCAACAGGTAACCTCTAGTTTCTACAGGTAAACTCTAGTTTCTACAGGTAACCTCTAGTTTCAACATCTAGTTTCTACAGGTAACCTCTAGTTTCAACAGGTAACCTCTAGTTTCTACAGGTAAACTCTAGTTTCAACAGGTAACCTCTAGTTTCAACAGCCATGGACAGACAGGCAGTTCACAGAGAGATGGATTAGGGCTGAGTCCAAAATGGCACCCTCTTCCCTATGGGCCTGGTCAACAGTAGTCCCCTATGAGGAGAATCTGGTGTAATTTCAGACAACCAGACTGCACAGTAGCAGCAGCAGTTCCTACATGTAACCAGCAGAGAGCAGTGTGGGGGCAGAGTTCAATAGGGACCGAGGCAGAACGAATGCTATCTATCTTACCCCCTGATCCTAGATCTGTGGCTAAGGGGAATGTCAACCTGGACTGTTTTAGAATTGTAAGGATTTCGCAGTGTTCTAATCATAATGTTTTAGTCACTTCTATAGTTCTAACCATAGAATTAGAATAAGAATACCATTCTAATCCATTGTCTTACTTCCCGTAACCAGGGCACCCGTCTTCTCCACGGCAACCAGCAGCTGATCCTCCAGGCAGCATTCCCCATGCAACAACAGCAACAGGCCTTCACCCAGGTAACACAACAACAACAGTCTCACAACCAGAGGCATCAGCTGCAGCTGAAACCACAGCCGCAGAAACAACCCAAAGGCCCGCCTTCGCACAGGACTGACAGCTCCAGCAGCCAAGCACAGTAGGCCAGGCGTCCAATCAGACTCTATGACCTGAGGCTGAACCAATCAGAGGTGTGGAGGGGTGTCCTGGATTGTGTTGTGTGTTTTTCTAATGGAACTACAGTGTTGGAGTCACCCAACCCCCCCTCCTATCGCCCCTACCAATATAGCTGCTGTGTTGACCCCCTCTATCTTCCGCCATAACAAACTGAATTATGGGTAACGGTGAGGGTGGCCAGCCCTTCGTCCTAGAAAGCTACTAACTGTGCAGGGTTTGGCTCCGGCTCTGCTCTAACACACCCATTCAGTTGCTCACCAGGACCTTGATGTTCACCTAGACTGAATCAGGTGTGTTGGTTAGCGCAGGGCCGGAACTAAAGCCTGCAGTCAGGAGATCTTCAGGAGGAGGTTTTGGCCCCACCTGGATTTCACCTTCCCTAAGGAACTCCTCATCACCGTGGTGACAATAGTACGGAACCCTGTATCCCGTAGCAACCAGGAGGAGGTTTTGGCCCCACCTGGATTTCACCTTCCCTAAGGAACTCCTCATCACCGTGGTGACAATAGTACGGAACCCTGTATCCCGTAGCAACCAGGAGGAGGTTTTGGCCCCACCTGGATTTCACCTTCCCTAAGGAACTCCTCATCACCGTGGTGACAATAGTACGGAACCCTGTATCCCGTAGCAACCAGGAGGAGCGTTGTTTGTTCGTGCGTTTGGAGGAGAGACAGACTCGGTGTCCGTGGAAACCGAGTTTAGAACTCTTTGCGTTGCCACGGTAACGAGAGACTCCAAAAAAGGAACGTTGTGGTGATGGACTGACTCTATGGGTCTGTACAGTGCAGACGTGTGTAACATTAAACTAAATGTAAATATCCATTATAGCTACAAAGAAAAAAACAGAAATGACTATTTTATATGATTGCATGGGTAAATAACTGTACGTTTTTATGAGTAACTTTTGACAAAATGACTTTATTCAGCGTTTTCCTGGTCAGATATGAGGTAACAGACATTCAGCTAGCATGAAGAGCCACCTCTCTCTTCCCACCTAAAGGTCTTCGGCTCTGTTCCAACACTTTAGAAAATGCATCCATCCTTCCATCTTTCCCGCCTTCCAGCCTTGAGGTTATCAAAGTCATTCAGTTAAGGGTGTATTTTATTTGTGTTGGAACATGGCCCCCGGAGGGAGAGATGTTGTGTCACCGTTCGTTTAATGGACGGACTTGGGTTCTAGTGGGATGCTGGGAAATGTAGTTTTTTTTAAAACTCAACATTTTCTATTTTATTTTTTAGACTCAACATTTTTTAATGTTTTATCAGAACAACAACCACGTCTGATCCAATCAAATCATGACAATCGAACAGACCTACGGATAAATACAGTCTAAACCAGACCAGGGAGTCGGCGATATTACTCAGCCTGGTCCCAGATCACTTCGGTCTTGTGTTGGCTCAGTTGGTAGAGCAAGGCACTTGCAACCCCAAAGGTCGTGGGTTTGATTCCAGCTCGGGCCATCCGTACGTCAAACCTATGACTGACTCTAAGTTGCTTTGGGGAAGAAAAAAACATGTTCTATATGAATGGTGCTGTCTTACCAACTTAACAACACACAGGTCTGGGATCATCTCTAAGTTGCTTTGGGAAAAAAACATGTTCTATATGAATGGTACCGTCTTACCAACACACAGGTCTGGGATCATCTGTAACGGGTTTAGTTATTCCAAGTGCCAAGTATTTTAACAGACTATTCAAAGAGGTGTATATATATATATATATTTCCAGAAGTATATGACCCTTCTATCAGAGTACTGCATGTATATAGAATGGATTATTTTTTGATGAAGACAGAATTATTATTATACAAAGACAGTATATATTTAACCTCCCCCATGACATTATAGCACTCAATGAGGTCTAACACAGTAAATTACAGACCTACAGACAGTATATCTCCCCATGACATTATAGCACTTAATGAGGTCTAACACAGTAAATTACAGACCTACAGACAGTATATCTACCCATGACATTATAGCACTTAATGAGGTCTAACACAGTAAATTACAGACCTACAGACAGTATATCTCCCCATGACATTATAGCACTTAATGAGGTCTAACACAGTAAATTACAGACCTACAGACAGTATATCTCCCCATGACATTATAGCACTTAATGAGGTCTAACACAGTAAATTACAGACCTACAGACAGTATATCTCCCCATGACATTATAGCACTTAATGAGGTCTAACACAGTAAATTACAGACAGTATATCTCCCCATGACATTATAGCACTTAATGAGGTCTAACACAGTAAATTACAGACCTACAGACAGTATATCTCCCCATGACATTATAGCACTTAATGAGGTCTAACACAGTAAATTACAGACCTACAGACAGTATATCTACCCATGACATTATAGCACTTAATGAGGTCTAACACAGTAAATTACAGACCTACAGACAGTATATCTACCCATGACATTATAGCACTTAATGAGGTCTAACACAGTAAATTACAGACCTACAGACAGTATATCTACCCATGACATTATAGCACTTAATGAGGTCTAACACAGTAAATTACAGACCTACAGACAGTATATCTACCCATGACATTATAGCACTTAATGAGGTCTAACACAGTAAATTACAGACCTACAGACAGTATATCTACCTAGCTGTGTTGAATCTGGATGTGTGTGTGAGAGAGTATGCACGTGTGTGTTCTTGTCCAAGCGTTTACCTCTAGACATTGTGTGTGTGTGTTTACATTGTGTGTGTGTGTGTTAACATTGTGTCTGTCTTATACTAAC
>NW_025746736.1:85000-90595 GCF_021184085.1 Oncorhynchus gorbuscha
GGTGGTTTCTAGAACTGTTATTTCACCAATACACACCGTGGTGGTTTCTAGAACTAACTGTTATTTCACCAATACACACCGTGGTGGTTTAGAACTAGAACTACCGTGGTGGTTTCTAGAACTGTTATTTCACCAATACACACCGTGGTGGTTTCTAGAACTGTTATTTCACCAATACACACCGTGGTGGTTTCTAGAACTAACTGTTATTTCACCAATACACACCGTGGTGGTTTCTAGAACTAACTGTTATTTCACCAATACACACCGTGGTGGTTTCTAGAACTAACTGTTATTTCACCAATACACACCGTGGTGGTTTCTAGAACTAACTGTTATTTCACCAATACACACCGTGGTGGTTTCTAGAACTAACTGTTATTTCACCAATACACACCGTGGTGGTTTCTAGAACTGTTATTTCACCAATACACACCGTGGTGGTTTCTAGAACTGTTATTTCACCAATACACACCGTGGTGGTTTGTAGAACTAACTGTTATTTCACCAATACACACCGTGGTGGTTTCTAGAACTAACTGTTATTTCACCAATACACACCGTGGTGGTTTCTAGAACTAACTGTTATTTCACCAATACACACCGTGGTGGTTTCTAGAACTAACTGTTATTTCACCAATACACACCGTGGTGGTTTCTAGAACTGTTATTTCACCAATACACACCGTGGTGGTTTCTAGAACTAACTGTTATTTCACCAATACACACCGTGGTGGTTTCTAGAACTAACTGTTATTTCACCAATACACACCGTGGTGGGTTCTAGAACTGTTATTTCACCAATACACACCGTGGTGGGTTCTAGAACTAACTGTTATTTCACCAATACACACCGTGGTGGTTTCTAGAACTAACTGTTATTTCACCAATACACACCGTGGTGGTTTCTAGAAATCCTGCTAGTTTACTGGTTAAAAACCAGCTCAGAAAACTTACCAGGTAACCCCAACTAGTTTTAATGTACACTTACCAGGTAATCCCAACTAGTTTTAATGTACACTTACCAGGTAACCCCAACTAGTTTTTATGTACACATACCAGGTAAACCCAACTAGTTTTAATGTACCTCGGTCAAAATGAAAATAAAACCCAATTTACAAATGTATTGTTGGTTGTGTGTTTTTGTCGCTTACTTTACAGGAGCAGTGACGGCCTCCACTGGAACACACACACACTGGAACACTGTCTGTACCTGGTCTGACTATGTCCTGAGGAGACCCAGGAACACACACACACTGGAACACTGTCTGTACCTGGTCTGACTATGTCCTGAGGAGACCCAGGAACACACACACACTGGAACACTGTCTGTACCTGGTCTGACTATGTCCTGAGGAGACCCAGGAACACACACACACACTGGAACACTGTCTGTACCTGGTCTGACTATGTCCTGAGGAGACCCAGGAACACATACACACTGGAACACTGTCTGTACCTGGTCTGACTATGTCCTGAGGAGACCCAGGAACACATACACACTGGAACACTGTCTGTACCTGGTCTGACTATGTCCTGAGGAGACCCAGGAACACACACACACTGGAACACTGTCTGTACCTGGTCTGACTATGTCCTGAGGAGACCCAGGAACACACACACACTGGAACACTGTCTGTACCTGGTCTGACTATGTCCTGAGGAGACCCAGGAACACACACACACTGGAACACTGTCTGTACCTGGTCTGACTATGTCCTGAGGAGACCCAGGAACACACACACACTGGAACACTGTCTGTACCTGGTCTGACTATGTCCTGAGGAGACCCAGGAACACACACACACTGGAACACTGTCTGTACCTGGTCTGACTATGTCCTGAGGAGACCCAGGAACACACACACACTGGAACACTGTCTGTACCTGGTCTGACTATGTCCTGAGGAGACCCAGGAACACACACACACTGGAACACTGTCTGTACCTGGTCTGACTATGTCCTGAGGAGACCCAGGAACACACACACACTGGAACACTGTCTGTACCTGGTCTGACTATGTCCTGAGGAGACCCAGGAACACACACACACTGGAATACTGTCTGTACCTGGTCTGACTATGTCCTGAGGAGACCCAGGAACACACACACACTGGAACACTGTCTGTACCTGGTCTGACTATGTCCTGAGGAGACCCAGGAACACACACACACTGGAACACTGTCTGTACCTGGTCTGACTATGTCCTGAGGAGACCCAGGAACACACACACACACACACTGGAACACTGTCTGTACCTGGTCTGACTATGTCCTGAGGAGACCCAGGAACACACACACACTGGAACACTGTCTGTACCTGGTCTGACTATGTCCTGAGGAGACCCAGGAACACACACACACTGGAACACTGTCTGTACCTGGTCTGACTATGTCCTGAGGAGACCCAGGAACACACACACACTGGAACACTGTCTGTACCTGGTCTGACTATGTCCTGAGGAGACCCAGGAACACACACACACTGGAACACTGTCTGTACCTGGTCTGACTATGTCCTGAGGAGACCCAGGACACACACACACACTGGAACACTGTCTGTACCTGGTCTGACTATGTCCTGAGGAGACCCAGGAACACACACACACTGGAACACTGTCTGTACCTGGTCTGACTATGTCCTGAGGAGACCCAGGACACACACACACACTGGAACACTGTCTGTACCTGGTCTGACTATGTCCTGAGGAGACCCAGGAACACACACACACTGGAACACTGTCTGTACCTGGTCTGACTATGTCCTGAGGAGACCCAGGAACACACACACACACACACCATACCACCACACACACACACACACTGGAACACTGTCTGTACCTGGTCTGACTATGTCCTGAGGAGACCCAGGAACACACACACACTGGAACACTGTCTGTACCTGGTCTGACTATGTCCTGAGGAGACCCAGGAACACACACACACACACCATACCACCACACACACACACTGGAACACTGTCTGTACCTGGTCTGACTATGTCCTGAGGAGACCCAGGAACACACACACACACACACCATACCACACACACACACACACACTGGAACACTGTCTGTACCACTGACATGTCCTGAGGAGACCCAGGAACACACACACACACACCATACCACACACACACACCATACCACCACACACTGGAACACTGTCTGTACCTGGTCTGACTATGTCCTGAGGAGACCCAGGAACACACACACACACCATACCACCACACACACCATACCACCACACACACACACTGGAACACTGTCTGTACCTGGTCTGACTATGTCCTGAGGAGACCCAGGAACACACACACACACACCATACCACCACACACACCATACCACCACACACACACACACACACACACTGGAACACTGTCTGTACCTGGTCTGACTATGTCCTGAGGAGACCCAGGAACACACACACACACCATACCACCACACACACACACCATACCACCACACACACACACACCATACCACCACACACACACACACCATACCACCACACACACACACACACCATACCACCACACACACACACACACCATACCACCACACACACACCATACCACCACACACACACACACACCATACCACCACACACACACACACCATACCACCACACACACACACACAATACCACCACACACACACACACACACCATACCACCACACACACACACACCATACCACCCACACACACACACCATACCACCACACACACACCATACCACCACACACACACACCATACCACACACACACACACCATACCACAACACACACACACACCATACCACCACACACACACACCATACCACAACACACACACACCATACCACCACACACACACCATACCACAACACACACACCATACCACCACACACACACCATACCACACACACACACACACCATACCACACACACACACACCATACCACCACACACACACACCATACCACAACACACACACACACACACCATACCACCACACACACACACCATACCACACACACACACCACCACACACACACACACACCATACCACAACCACACACACACACCATACCACCACACACACCATACCACAACACACACACACACCATACCACAACCACCACACACACCATACCACCACACACACCATACCACCTGACACACACACCATACCACCTGACACACACACACCATACCACCACACACACACACCATACCACCACACACACCATACCACCACACACACACACACCATACCACCACACACACACCATACCACCACACACACCATACCACCACACACACCATACCACCTGACACACACACCATAGTTCCAGTACTTTCTTTATTACAAGCCAACTGACTGTATGAACACATCCTCAGCCTCCAACCTGTTTTTACATGGCTTCATTCATCACATACATTCTCTGCATCAGAACCAACGCACACACATACTATTAACATAAAACAAACCCTGAACATCAAGCTAAAGTATTTACACATGAAGAGTTGGTTTCCAGACAGAGCCTCTCCTGGTTCTATGTTTCCCAGACAGAGCCTAACCGGGTTCTAAGCCTCTCCTGGTTCTACATTTCCCATCAGAACCAACGCACCTGGTTCTGTTTCCCATAAAACAAACCCTGAACATCCAAGTTCTATGTTTCCCAGACAGAGAGTTCTATGTTTCCCAGACAGAGCCTCTCCTGGTTCTATGTTTCCCAGACAGAGCCTACTCCGGGTTCTAAGCCTCTCCTGGTTCTATGTTTCCCAGACAGAGCCTCTCCTGGTTCTATGTTTCCCAGACAGAGCCTCTCCTGGTTCTATGTTTCCCAGACAGAGCCTCTCCTGGTTCTATGTTTCCCAGACAGAGCCTCTCCTGGTTCTATGTTTCCCAGACAGAGCCTCTCCTGGTTCTATGTTTCCCAGACAGAGCCTCTCCTGGTTCTATGTTTCCCAGACAGAGCCTCTCCTGGTTCTATGTTTCCCAGACAGAGCCTCTCCTGGTTCTGTTTCCCAGACAGAGCCTCTCCTGGTTCTGTTTCCCAGACAGAGCCTCTCCTGGTTCTGTTTCCCAGACAGAGCCTCTCCTGGTTCTGTTTCCCAGACAGAGCCTCTCCTGGTTCTGTTTCCCAGACAGAGCCTCTCCTGGTTCTATGTTTCCCAGACAGAGCCTCTCCTTGTTCTATGTTTCCCAGACAGAGCCTCTCCTGGTTCTATGTTTCCCAGACAGAGCCTCTCCTGGTTCTATGTTTCCCAGACAGAGCCTACTACAAAAAATCTGACCTCATGAGGGACCGCAGTGGCTCACTGGTCTGCGTACCCACGTTCATAAAATAAAACATTATAGAGTTAATCTCTTGCAATTCTACACAGTTTGCCATAGGATGGAGAGAAATATTTGCAGTGTTTATATAATATCTGAGTAAGAGTGACAAACAAAATTAATGGGGGCCCCCGGTCGGTAATGAGACCATAATTACTACAAGTTTAGATAGCTGGCTAGACTCATTTACCAATCGTATTTATTATTTTATTTTTGCAGACAGTTCAGGCACGATTTAGATTTTGGCCACTAGATGGCAGCAGTGTATGCAAA
>NW_025746737.1:0-5000 GCF_021184085.1 Oncorhynchus gorbuscha
TGGTACTGTAAGGTGAGTATGGTCAGGTGTATCTATCCTACCTGCAGTATTCCTCCTAGTGCTGTCTAGTTGGTACTGTAAGGTGAGTATGGTCAGGTGTATCTATCCTACCTGCAGTATTCCTCCTGGTGCTGTCTGGATTGGTACTGTAGGTGAGTATGGTCAGGTGTATCTATCCTACCTGCAGTATTCCTCCCCTGGTGCTGTCTGGATTGGTACTGTAAAGTGAGAGTATGGTCAGGTGTATCTATCCTACCTGCTATTCCTCCTGGTGCTGTCTGGTTGGTACTGTAAGGTGAGTATGGTGGGTGTTATCTATCCTACCTGCAGTATTCCTCCTGGTGCTGTCTGGTTGGTACTGTAAAGGTGGTATGGCCAGGTGTATCTATCCACTACCTGCAGTATTCCTCCCTGGTGCTGTCTAGTTGGTACTGTAAGGTGAGTATGGTCAGGATGCCCAGGTATATCTATCCTACCTGCAGTATTCCTCCCCTGGTGCTGTCTGGTTGGTGCTGTAAGGTGAGTATGGTCAGGTATGCCCAGGTATCTATCCCTACCTGCAGTATTCCTCCCCTGGTGCTGTCTAGTTGGTACTGTAAGGTGAGTATGGTCAGGTGTATCTATCCCTACCTGCAGTATTCCTCCTGGTGCTGTCTAGTTGGTACTGTAAGGTGAGTATGGTCAGGTGTATCTATCCACTACCTGCAGTATTCCTCCTAGTGCTGTCTAGTTGGTACTGTAAGGGTGAGTATGGTCAGGTGTATCTATCCTACCTGCAGTATTCCTCCCTGGTGCTGTCTGGTTGGTACTGTAAGGTGAGTATGGTCAGGTGTATCTATCCTACCTGCAGTATTCTCCCCTGGTGCTGTCTGGTTGGTACTGTAAGGTGAGTATGGTCAGGTGTATCTATCCTACCTGCAGTATTCCTCCCCTGGTGCTGTCTGGTTGGTACTGTAAGGTGAGTATGGCCAGGTGTATCTATCCTACCTGCAGTATTCCTCCCCTGGTGCTGTCTAGTTGGTACTGTAAGGTGAGTATGGTCAGGTATATCTATCCTACCTGCAGTATTCCTCCCCCTGGTGCTGTCTGGTTGGTACTGTAAGGTGAGTATGGTCAGGTGTATCTATCCTACCTGCAGTATTCCTCCTGGTGCTGTCTAGTTGGTACTGTAAGGTGAGTATGGTCAGGTGTATCTATCCTACCTGCAGTATTCCTCCCCTGGTGCTGTCTAGTTGGTACTGTAAGGTGAGTATGGTCAGGTGTATCTATCCTACCTGCAGTATTCCTCCCCTGGTGCTGTCTAGTTGGTACTGTAAGGTGAGTATGGTCAGGTGTATCTATCCTACCTGCAGTATTCCTCCTGGTGCTGTCTAGTTGGTACTGTAAGGTGAGTATGGTCAGGTGTATCTATCCTACCTGCAGTATTCCTCCCCCTGGTGCTGTCTAGTTGGTACTGTAAGGTGAGTATGGTCAGGTGTATCTATCCTACCTGCAGTATTCCTCCCCCGGTGCTGTCTGGTTGGTACTGTAAGGTGAGTATGGTCAGGTGTATCTATCCTACCTGCAGTATTCCTCCCCCGGTGCTTTCTGGGTGGTGATGGAGGAAGAAGGTGGGGAGACCAAGAGCTTTACACAACCAGTCCATCACGTTCATCTCCAGCTCTGTACACGCCGGGCTGGAGGCCTGGACCCAACATACAACAACATCATGTTATTCTATCATAAATAGTCATTATAATTCTAATATCACACTACTATAGGATTTCCTTCATGTTATTCTATCATAAATAGTCATTATAATTCTAATATCACACTACTATAGGATTTCCTTCATGTTATTCTATCATAAATAGTCATTATAATTATAATATCACACTACTATAGGATTTCCTTCATGTTATTCTATCATAAATAGTCATTATAATTATAATATCACACTACTCTAGGATTTCCTTCAAGTTATTCTATAATAAATAGTCATTATTTCCTGCAGGGGTTTCCTGTAGCAGATGATTGTATCCAAAGTAACTTAATAGATTTAAAAAACTCACAAACCTGATGTCACAGTTAATGTTTTGCCAGGAAATATATATTTTTTTAAACAAACATGATATTCGAGTCTTTAAACCAAAAGTTGAGTTGGATAATTAAGTGAGTGAATTTAGTGTAGTTCCACACAAAGTGTAAGTCAAGTTTGATGTGGTGAGATGGTTACCCAGGTGAATCCGATGTTGTTGATGGCGTCAGCCAACATGTCTCCTAACATGGAGGGCCAGGAGGTCAGGGCTGGATAGTACGCATGCATGTAGGGGCTCTGCCAGTGGACCACCTGACACGCGCACACACACACACACACACACACACACACACACACACACACACACACACACACACACACACACACACACACACACACACACACACACACACACTCATTAGTGCCAGAAAGATACTTTGGGGGACAGAATATCCTTCCAGTGAACAATCGATGTTTGATCCACAATGGTCCTGGTAACATCTCATAGTCACTCGGCAAGAAAAAAACGTCCTGTCACTGTCAACTGTGTTTATTTTCAGCAAACTTAACATGTGTACATATTTGTATGAACATAACAAGATTCAACAACTGAGACATAAACTGAACAAGTTCCACAGACATGTGACTAACAAAAATGGAAAAATGTGTCCATGAACAAAGGGGTCAAAAGTAACAGTCAGTATCTGGTGTGGCCACCAGCTGCATTAAGTACTGCAGTGCATCTCCTCATGGACTGCACCAGATTAGCCAGTTCCTGCTGTGAGACTGTACCCCACTCTTCCACCAAGGCACCTGCAAGGTCCCGGACATTTCTGGGGGAATGGCCCTAGCCCTCACCCTCCGATCCAACAGGTCCCAGACGTGCTCAATGGGATTGAGTTCTGGGCTCTTCGCTGGCCATGGCAGAACACTGACATTTCTGTCTTGCAGGAAATCATGCACAGAACGAGCAGTATGGCTGGTGGCATTGTCATGCTGGAGGGTCATGTCAGGATGAGACTGCAGGAAGGGTACCACATGAGGGAGGATGATGTCTTCCCTGTAACGCACAGCGTTGAGATTTCCTGAAATGACAACCAGCTCAGTCCGATGATGCTGTGACACACCGCCCCAGACCATGACGGACCCTCCACCGCCAAAGGCCACATTGTTGCCGGTGATGTCTGGTGAGGACCTGCCTTACAACAGGCCTACAAGCCCTCAGTCCAGCCTCTCTCAGCCTATTGCGAACAGTCTGAGCACTGATGGAGGGATTGTGTGTTCCTGGTGTAACTCGGGCAGTTGTTGTTGCCATCCTGTACCTGTCCCGCACGTGTGATGTTCGGATGTACCGATCCTCTACAATCAGCTGTCCGTCCTGTCTCCCTGTAGCGCTGTCTTAGGCGTCTCACAGTACGGACAATGCAATTTATTGCCCTGGCCACTTCTGTAGTCCTCATGCCTCCTTGCAGCATGCCTAAGGCATGTTCACGCAGATGAGCAGGGACCCTGGGCATCATTCTTTTGGTGTTTTTCAGAGTCAGTAGAAAGGCCTTTTTACTGTCCTAAGTTTTCATAACTGTGACATTAATTGCCTACGGTCTGTAAGCTGTTAGTGTCTTAACAACCCTTCGACGGGAGCATGTTCATTAATTGTTTATGGTTCATTGAACAAGCATGGGAAACCATGTTTAAACCCTTTACAATGATCTGTGACATTATTTGGATTTTTACGAATTCTCTTTGAAAGACGGGTCCTGAAAAGGCACGTTTCTTTTTTTGCTGAGTATATAATGTGTGAACATAACGTACCCCAGGCATGATGACCTTCTCTATGTCCCCGAAGATACAGTCCCAGTCCTCCGGGTCAGTGGGGGCGCTGTCTGGCAGCAGCTCTCTCATATAGCCAGGCTTCACCTCTGGGCCTGGCGTCACCTTCCTCTCTCTGATGGTGGTCAGGTACCTAGTGATGTAATCCACCATCTCTTTACCTGGACGACGGACAACACACAACAGTCAGATTACACGATATTAGATAGCATATTATATTATATAGGATATCAATCACAAACAATGTTCAACCACACTTTGAGATCTATAGAAATAGATGTAAGAGGATTAAAATCACTGTGTTTTGGTCTTCTTCAGGGTATAACAAAACAACAGACAGATTACACAATATGAGATAGCATATTATACTGAGCACATATATAAACGCAACATGCAAAAAATGTCAATGATTTTACAGTTGAGTTACAGTTCATATAAGGACTTTTTCCCCAAAGGAAATCAGTTCATTTAAATAAATTCATTAGGCCCAAATCTATGGATTTCACATGACAGGGGCGCAGCCATGGGTGGACCAGGGAGACGTCGGTCCACCCATTTGGGAGCCAGGTCCATCTACTGGGAAACCAGGCCCAGCCAATCAGAATATTTTTTCCCCCACAAAAGAGCTTTATTACAGTTTCATCAGCTGTCTGGGTGGCTGGTCTCAGACGATCCTACAGGTGAAGAAGCCGGATGTGGGGGTCCTGGGCTGGCGTGGTTAACGAGACCGATTGGACGTACTGCCGAATTCTCTAAAACATTGTTGGAGGCGGCTTATGGTAGAGAAATGAACATTCAATTCTCTGGCAATCGCTCTGGTGTACATTCCTGTAGTCTGCATGCCATTTGCACGCTCCCTCAAAACCTGACACATCTGTGGCATTGCGTTGTACAGTATGACAAAACTGCCTATTTTAGAGTGGCCTTTTATTGTCCCCATCTACGTACCTACAATACCAACCATCTACCTGCCTACAATACCAACCATCAATCTACTTACAATACCAACCATCAATCTACCTACAATACCAACCATCAATCTACCTACAATACCAACCATCAATCTACCTACAATACCAACCATCAATCTACCTACAATACCAACCATCTACCTACCTACAATAGCAACCATCAATCTACCTACAATACCAAC
>NW_025746737.1:7500-90460 GCF_021184085.1 Oncorhynchus gorbuscha
TACAGGATGTTATCATATACAGATGTTATCATATACAGGATGTTATCATATACAGATGTTATCATATACAGGATGTTATCATATACAGGATGTTATCACATACAGATGTTATCATATACAGGATGTTATCATATACAGGATGTTATCATATACAGATGTTATCATATACAGATGTTATCATATACAGATGTTATCATATACAGATGTTATCATATACAGGTGATGTTATCACATACAGATGTTATCATATACAGATGTTATCATATACAGATGTTATCATATACAGGATGTTATCATAACAGGTGTTATCATACAGATTTCATATACAGATGTTATCACATACAGGTGTTATCATATACAGGTTCTATTATGTCTTACTCAGTGAACCCTTCATTCAATTTCTGTGTTCTATTCATGTGCTGTTCTATAAAGCAATTTCTTGTTCTATTCATGTGCTGTTCTATAAAGCAATTTCTGTGTTCTATTCATGTGCTGTTCTATGAAGCAATTTCTGTGTTCTATTCATGTGCTGTTCTATAAAGCAATTTCTGTGTTCTATTCATGTGCTGTTCTATAAAGCAATTTCTGTGTTCACGCAAATGGCTGACTGTACAAATCACAGTAGCTGCAATTTGGCAGTACGCCCAGAACGTGTCTTGAAAACTAACAACCGTGTTTTGAGAACAAACGAAAGATATCTCCGTTTCAAGGTTTCAGCTTAGAGAGAAAGAAGCCTCGTGAGGTGTTGGTCTGTCACATGTTATGAAACAATGATGAATTAATTATGCTAAATCATGCAACTATAACTTGTCTGAGTGTCCCTGTATCCCTGTGTCTCTGTGTCCCTGTTTGAGTGTCCCTGTATAACACTGAGTGTCCCTGTGTAAGAATTTCCACGACAAAGGCATTTTGCTCGTCTGGTAGGTTCGCGTTACTGGGCAGCTCGCGTCTGGGCTTCCCTTTGTAGTCTATAATAGTTTGCAAGCCACATCCGACGAGCGTCGGAGCCGGTGTAGTAGCATTCAATCTTAGTCCTGTATTGACGCTTTGCCTGTTTGATGGTTCGTCTGAGGGGATAGCGGGATTTCTTATAAACGTCCGGATTAATGTCCCGCTCCTTGAAAGCGGCAGCTGTAGCCTTTAGCTCAGTTCGGATGTTGCCTGTAATCCATGGCTTCTGGTTGGGATATGTGTGCACTTATTGATGAAGCCGGTGACTGAGGTGGAATACTCCTCAATGCCATTGGATGAATTCTGAAACATATTCCAGTCTGTACTAGCAAAACAGTCCTGTAGTGTCTAACCATTTCCGAGTTGAGCGAGTCACTGGTACTTCCTGCTTTAGTTTTTGCTTGTAAGCAGGAATCAGGAGGACAGAATTATAGTTAGCTTTGCCAAATGGAGGGTGAGGGAGAGCTTTGTATGTGTCACTGTGTGTGGTGTAAAGGTAGAGTTTTTTCCCCTCTGGTTGCTGGTAGAAATGAGGTCAAATGGATTTAAGTTTGCCTGCATTAAAGTGCCCGGCCACTAGGAGGGCCGCTTCTGGATGAGCATTTTCTTGTTTGTTTATAGCCTTATACAGCTCATTGAGTTCGGTCTTAATGCCAGCATCGGTTTGTGGTGGTAAATAAATGGCAACGAATAATATAGATGAGAACTCTCTTGGTAGATAGTGTGTTCTACAGCTTATCATGAGATACTCTACCTCAGGCGAGCAATACCTCAAGACTTTTTAAATATTAGACATGGTGCACCAGCAGTTATTGACAAATAAACACACCACCCCCCCTCATCTTACCAGACGTAGCTGCTCTGTCCTGCCGATACACGGAAAACCCAGCCAGCTCTATGTTATCCGTGTCGTCGTTCAGCCACGACTGGGTAAAACATATGATATTACAGTTTTCTAATGTCCCGTTGGTAGGCAAGTCTCGACCGTAGATCATTGAGTTTGTTTTCCAGTGATTGCACGTTGGCCAATAGAACCGATGGTAGTGGCGATTTGCTCACTCACCTCTGAATCCTCACAAGGCGTTCCGAAACTTCTCCCTCTGTATCGCCGCCTTTTCTTCATCGAATGACAGGGATTTTTCCCTGGTCTCTGGAAAGTAGTATATCCTCTACATCGGACTCATTAAAGAAAAAATCTCCGTCCACCTTACGGTAAACCTCCCATTGACAGATGAATGAGATGGAATAACTCTTATGACATAATCACTATTTATCCATTTTCCTCATCTATGTGTAATTTCAAATGACAATTGAGAATGTATCCATCCATCAAAAAAATACAGAATGAATCATTGGTCCTTAGAACAGAAAAGACGGCAGTATTTTGAAGAGCATCCCAACTCCATCGGTACTTTGGAAAGCATCAGCTGTGCAGGTACTCTGATTGCCTTTTAATGTACAAAATGAAGAGGATGAAGATGGAAACGAAGGTCCTCCTGTGTAAACAAAATATTTGACATTGTGTTCCCATTTGAACTTTGCTGTGCTTTTAGATGGTTGAAAGTGCAGTGATAGATATTTGGGTGACAACTACATTTTAAAAAATCAGACATTGTTTTTCCACTGGAATTGGGTATGTTTTTAAATGGTTGAAAGCATGGTGATAGTACATTGGAAATTCAACTAACTTTTGTCTGTCTTTTTGAGTAGGTGAATATAAGTTATAATCTCATTTATCAACATCTCAACCAAATATTTCCCCAGTTATCCACATTGAAATGAGGTTCTGTACCCAGTGGGCTGTGACTCTCATTTTAAAGTGGTGAAACTATTCTTTTTAAAATATGTTTTTCTAAATAAAACATTGAACATCTAATAGTCAAATCACAGTGTAAAACAGATGAGCTGCTTTTGGCCATCTTCTGGTAGAAAACTGAACGGGTCGAGCACAACACGTCAACTCTGATACCCAACACATCAACCCTGTTACCCAACAGGTCAACCCTGTTACCCAACACGTCAACCCTGTTACCCAACACGTCAACTCTGTTACCCAACAGGTCAACCTTGTTACCCAACACATCAACCCTGTTACCCAACAGGTCAACCCTGTTACCCAACACATCAACCCTGTTACCCAACAGGTCAACCCTGATACCCAACACGTCAACCCTGATACCCAACACGTCAACCCTGTTACCCAACACGTCAACCCTGTTACCCAACACGTCAACCCTGTTACCCAACAGGTCAACCTTGTTACCCAACACATCAACCCTGTTACCCAACACGTCAACCCTGTTACCCAACACATCAACCCTGTTACCCAACACATCAACCCTGTTACCCAACACGTCAACTGTGTTACTCTGTTACCCAACACATCAACTCTGTTACCCAACACATCAACCCTGTTACCCAACACATCAACCCTGTTACCCAACACGTCAACCCTGTTACCCAACACGTCAACCCTGTTACCCAACACGTCAACTGTGTTACTCTGTTACCCAACACGTCAACTGTGTTACTCTGTTACCCAACACATCAACTCTGTTACCCAACACATCAACCCTGTTACCCAACACATCAACCCTGTTACCCAACACGTCAACCCTGTTACCCAACACATCAACCCTGTTACCCAACACGTCAACTGTGTTACTCTGTTACCCAACACGTCAACTCTGTTACCCAACATGTCAACTCTGTTACCCAACACGTCAACCCTGTTACCCAACACGTCAACCCTGTTACCCAACACGTCAACCCTGTTACCCAACACGTCAACCCTGTTACCCAACACGTCAACCCTGTTACCCAACACGTCAACCCTGTTACCCAACACGTCAACCCTGTTACCCAACACGTCAACCCTGTTACCCAACACGTCAACCCTGTTACCCAACAGGTCAACCTTGTTACCCAACACATCAACCCTGTTACCCAACACGTCAACCCTGTTACCCAACACATCAACCCTGTTACCCAACACATCAACCCTGTTACCCAACACATCAACCCTGTTACCCAACACATCAACCCTGTTACCCAACACGTCAACCCTGTTACCCAACACATCAACCCTGTTACCCAACACGTCAACTGTGTTACTCTGTTACCCAACACGTCAACTCTGTTACCCAACATGTCAACTCTGTTACCCAACACGTCAACTCTGTTACCCAACACGTCAACCCTGTTACCCAACACATCAACTCTGTTACCCAACACGTCAAACCCTGTTACCCAACACGTCAACTCTGTTACCCAACACGTCAAACCCTGTTACCCAACAGGTCAACCCTGATACCCAACAGGTCAACCCTGATACCCAACACGTCAGACCCTGTCACCCAACACGTCAACTCTGTTACCCAACACGTCAACCCTGTTACCCAACACGTCGACCCTGTTACCCAACACGTTGACCCTGTTACCCAACACGTTGACCCTGTTACCCAACACGTCGACCCTGTTACCCAACACGTCGACTCTGTTACCCAACATGTTGACCCTGTTACCCAACACGTCAACTCTGTTACCCAACACGTCAACCCTATTACCCAACACGTCAACCCTGTTACCCAACACGTCAACCCTGTTACCCAACACAACACTTCAAACCCTGTTTCCCAACACTTCAAACCCTGTTTCCCAACACGTCAACTCTGTTACCCAACACGTCAACTCTGTTACCCAACACGTCAAACCCTGTTACCCAACACGTCGACCCTGTTACCCAACACGTCAAACCTGTCACGCCTTGGTCATTGTATCTTGTGTTTTTGTTATATGTTTGGGTAGGCCAGGGTGTGACATGGGTTTATATGTTGTATTTCGTATTGGGGTTTGTATTAATTGGGAGTGTGTATTATTAGGGGTGTGTCTAGTTAGGCTTGGCTGCCTGAGGCGATTCCTAATTGGAGTCAGCTGATTCTAGTTGTCTCGGATTGGGAACCGTATTTAGGTAGCCTGAGTGCGCGTTGTATTTTCGTGGGTGATTGTACCTGTCTTTGTGTTAGTCACCAGATAGGCTGTAATTTGTTTCACTTGTTTGTTGTTTTTGTATTTTCAATTATTTCATGTACCGCTTTTTCTTTATTAAAGGTCATGAGTAACCTACACGCTGCATTTCGGTCTGCCTCTCTTCTAACAGCAGACGAAGATCATTACAAAACCCTGTTACCCAACACATCAACCCTGTTACCCAA
This sequence comes from Oncorhynchus gorbuscha, assembly GCF_021184085.1. Lineage (NCBI taxonomy): Eukaryota > Metazoa > Chordata > Actinopteri > Salmoniformes > Salmonidae > Oncorhynchus > Oncorhynchus gorbuscha. Next base: position 12,666 of record NW_025746737.1, read on the forward strand.
CACTTCAAACCCTGTTACCCAACACGTCAACTCTGTTAACCCAACACGTCAACTCTGTTACCCAACACGTCAACTCTGTTACCCAACACGTCGACTCTGTTACCCAACACGTCGACTCTGTTACCCAACACTTCAACTCTGTTACCCAACACGTCAACTCTGTTACCCAACACGTCAACTCTGTTACCCAACACGTCAACTCTGTTACCCAACACGTCGACTCTGTTACCCAACATGTCAACTCTGTTACCCAACACGTCAACTCTGTTGCCCAACACGTCAACTCTGTTACCCAACACGTCGACTCTGTTACCCAACACTTCAACTTTGTTACCCAACACGTCAACTCTGTTACCCAACACGTCAACTCTGTTACCCAACACGTCAACTCTGTTACCCAACACGTCAACTCTGTTACCCAACACGTCAACTCTGTTGCCCAACACGTCAACTGTTACCCAACACGTTGACCCTGTTACCCAACACAACACTTCAAAACCTGTTACCCAACACATCAACTCTGTTACTCAACACGTCAAACCTGTTACCCAACACAACATGTCAACTCTGTTACCCATAACTAGACAGGCTAGAAATGTTTGAACAATTATTGTCATTTTTTGGGTGAAGCTTGCATACAATTGCCTCTCCCTGTTCCACACAACAACAAGCTTCCATTTCCCAAAATGTGATTCATGGCTGATTTGAGATTACATGTTGGCTGAGATCCCTGTTACTTTACTTGGCACTTAATAGGCACTTACTATAGTCGTTTTTTTAATTCAACCACTTGAGATGGGAAACGTTGTTTTTTAAATTCAGTTTAACATTCTTTTTTGACAGAATGTTAAAATGAGGGGAAATTAATAGTTCCACATCTCAAACCTAATTGGTGGAACGCCCCACCTCTCTTCTCCCAACGTGTGTCTGTCTGTGGGCGAGAGACTCAGGGCAGAGCTCACATTGATCATGTTTACAATAGCATGATAGCCACACAACGAAAAGCCCCACGCCATCACCTTTTGTGAGAACATATTCCATGCTAAAAGACCCATTGTTCTGATTCAACACAGAAGGCATCAAGATAACGTAAGGTCATTCTGAGTTGGAAATACATGGCAAACCTTAAATAACCAATAATTGCCAACATTAAAACAAGAAGAAACTAAACAGTATAAAACACAGAGAATGACAGACGTTACCACTGCGTCAGAATAGTTTACAAGTGTAACATTGGTAAGAAGTGGAGTTCTCAGATCACAATGTGGAGGTCAATGACAGACTGGAATAATAACAGTCATCAGGTCCACCAGACGTCCCTGTAGATACACACACACGCACGCACGCACGCACGCACACACACACACACACACACACACGATACATACACACACGATACATACACACACACACACACACACACACACACACACACACACACACACACGATACACACACACACACACACACATATACACACACACGATACATACACACACGATACATACACACACACACATACACACAAACACGCGCACGATACACACACAAACACGTGCACGATACACACACACACACACGCCGCACGATACATACACGCACACACACACACAAACACGCGCACGATACATACACACACACACACATACACACAAACACGCGCACGATACATACACACACACACAACCTATTCTGTGAAAGTACATTGTTCCATTTCCTGTCTAACTAGCTGAATGTATTGACGTTGGTTTCCTGTCTAACTAGCTGAATGTATTGACGTTGGTTTCCTGTCTAACTAGCTGAATGTATTGACGTTGGTTTCCTGTCTAACTAGCTGAATGTATTGACATTGGTTTCCTGTCTGACTAGCTGAATGTATTGATGTTGGTTTCCTGTCCAACTAGCTGAATGTATTGACATTGGTTTCCTGTCTAACTAGCTGAATGTATTGACGTTGGTTTCCTGTCTAACTAGCTGAATGTATTGACGTTGGTTTCCTGTCTAACTAGCTGAATGTATTGACGTTGGTTTCCTGTCTAACTAGCTGAATGTATTGATGTTGGTCATCAGGTCCACCAGACGTCCCTGTAGATACACACACACGCACGCACGCACGCAGGCACGCACACACACACACACGATACATACACACACGATACATACACACACACACACACACACACACACACACACACACACGATACATACACACACACACACACACACATATACACACACACGATACATACACACACGATACATACACACACACACATACACGCACACACACACACACAAACACGCGCACGATACACACACACACACACACAAACACGCGCACGATACACACACACACACCGCACGATACATACACGCACACACACACACACACACACACAAACACGCGCACGATACATACACACACACACACATACACACAAACACGCGCACGATACATACACACACACACAACCTATTCTGTGAAAGTACATTGTTCCATTTCCTGTCTAACTAGCTGAATGTATTGACGTTGGTTTCCGTCTAACTAGCTGAATGTTTCCGTTGGTTTCTGTCTAACTAGCTGAATGTATTGACGTTGGTTTCCTGTCTGACTAGCTGAATGTATTGATGTTGGTTTCCTGTCTAACTAGCTGAATGTATTGACGTTGGTTTCCTGTCTGACTAGCTGAATGTATTGACGTTGGTTTCCTGTCTAACTAGCTGAATGTATTGACGTTGGTTTCCTGTCTGACTAGCTGAATGTATTGACGTTGGTTTCCTGTCTGACTAGCTGAATGTATTGACGTTGGTTTCCTGTCTAACTAGCTGAATGTATTGATGTTGGTTTCCTGTCTAACTAGCTGAATGTATTGACGTTGGTTTCCTGTCTAACTAGCTGAATATATTGACGTTGGTTTCCTGTCTAACTAGCTGAATGTATTGACGTTGGTCTCCTGTCTAACTAGCTGAATGTATTGACGTTGGTTTCCTGTCTAACTAGCTGAATGTATTGACGTTGGTTTCCTGTCTAACTAGCTGAATGTATTGACGTTGGTTTCCTGTCTAACTAGCTGAATGTATTGACGTTGGTTTCCTGTCTGACTAGCTGAATGTATTGACGTTGGTTTCCTGTCTAACTAGCTGAATGTATTGACGTTGGTTTCCTGTCTAACTAGCTGAATGTATTGACGTTGGTTTCCTGTCTAACTAGCTGAATGTATTGACGTTGGTTTCCTGTCTAACTAGCTGAATGTATTGTTGTTGGTTTCCTGTCTAACTAGCTGAATGTATTGACGTTGGTTTCCTGTCTAACTAGCTGAATGTATTGACGTTGGTTTCCTGTCTAACTAGCTGAATGTATTGACGTTGGTTTCCTGTCTGACTAGCTGAATGTATTGGCGTTGGTTTCCTGTCTAACTAGCTGAATGTATTGGCGTTGGTTTCCTGTCTAACTAGCTGAATGTATTGGCGTTGGTTTCCTGTCTGACTAGCTGAATGTATTGACGTTGGTTTCCTGTCTAACTAGCTGAATGTATTGACGTTGGTTTCCTGTCTAACTAGCTGAATGTATTGACGTTGGTTTCCTGTCTGACTAGCTGAAAGTATTGGCGTTGGTTTCCTGTCTAACTAGCTGAATGTATTGGCGTTGGTTTCCTGTCTGACTAGCTGAATGTATTGACGTTGGTTTCCTGTCTAACTAGCTGAATGTATTGTTGTTGGTTTCCTGTCTAACTAGCTGAATGTATTGACGTTGTTTTCCTGTCTAACTAGCTGAATGTATTGACGTTGGTTTCCTGTCTGACTAGCTGAATGTATTGACGTTGGTTTCCTGTCTGACAAGATGAATGTATTGACGTTGGTTTCCTGTCTGACAAGATGAATGTATTGACGTTGGTTTCCTGTCTGACAAGATGAATGTATTGACGTTGGTTTCCTGTCTGACAAGATGAATGTATTGACGTTGGTTTCCTGTCTGACAAGATGAATGTATTGACGTTGGTTTCCTGTCTAACTAGCTGAATGTATTGACGTTGGTTTCCTGTCTAACTAGCTGAATGTATTGACGTTGGTTTCCTGTCTAACTAGCTGAATGTATTGACGTTGGTTTCCTGGAACACAGAAGAGAGAAAAATAAATAAAAAAAAAAAAATAATCTAACTAGCTGAATGTATTGACGTTGGTTTCCTGTCTGACTAGCTGAATGTATTGATGTTGGTTTCCTGTCCAACTAGCTGAATGTATTGACATTGGTTTCCTGTCTAACTAGCTGAATGTATTGACGTTGGTTTCCTGTCTAACTAGCTGAATGTATTGACGTTGGTTTCCTGTCTAACTAGCTGAATGTATTGACGTTGGTTTCCTGTCTAACTAGCTGAATGTATTGATGTTGGTTTCCTGTCTGACTAGCTGAATGTATTGACGTTGGTTTCCTGTCTAACAAGCTGAATGTATTGGCGTTGGTTTCCTGTCTAACAAGCTGAATGTATGACGTTGGTTTGGTTTCGCTCACATCTGTGATGTTTGAGTTGTATGATGGTTTCAAAACAAACAAGGTGAAACATTACAGAATGGAGACCAAACACTGAATCAAAGGTCTTTGTCACTCCTGTCTATTTCACTGGCTGAGGATACCATGGGCCCGTTCTAATTGGCTCCCTATTCCCTATGGGCTCTGGTCAAAAGTAGTGCACTATATAGGGAATTGGGTGCCAGAGTCCTACTGACCCTGGTCAAAAGTAGTGCACTATATAGGGAATAGGGTGCCATTTGAGACACAACGTCCATATGTATAACCCTGCCACAAGCCCAGGCACCAGCTGCACTGTTCACATCATTCTCATCCTCTGACATTTAAACACTGTGAAATACACACTTCCTCTCGTTCATTTCTCACGGGACAGAAACCAATCGATTAGTGCAAATATACACAGTAAACAGGGTACAGATTAGTATTTAAAAGGTAGGAAGACATGTTTCAGAAGGTTATGGATTAAAGGGGCATCCCCCCACCCCACCCTCCCCTCCCCTCCCCTCCCCTCCCTGCCCAGCGGAGAGATCTTCAGCATGTCTGTAGTATTCACATCAGCCCTGTGCTGCACAGCCCAGCGGAGAGATCTTCAGCATGTCTGTAGTATTCACATCAGCCCTGGGGTCAGTCAATCTATTGATCCATCAAATTGATCTCGATCAATCGAATCAAACTTGATCAATTGATCTCGATGAATCAATCAATTGTTCGAACGAAGGAGCAGAAGTCTTCTCACTCACTCATTCATTCATCTATCAATATAAACAATTAACAAAAACATCAACATATAGCATTACTGTCCCAGACGGTTGGGACATTCATTATGCAGTAAAGAATGTCCCCTGTACAGCAGGCCTCGTCATTGACGTCAGCGGATCCCATGCTACATGCTACAGCAGAGCAGAGAGATCAATGGGGCCATTGTCCTGTGCTCCCTGTTCCCTACAGGGGCCCGACAGTCCCTGGGCATGTCCCAAATGGCACACTATTCCCTACAAAGTGCACTACTTTTGCACAGGGCCCTATTAGAGATCAGTCATTCTACTATTCTACCTGGTTAAAAAGTAGTGCACTATATAGGAAAAAGGGTGGCATTATGAACGTATCCCCTATGACAGTGGATGAGTGTGTAGTTAATAATGGCATTAGCTCGGTGGCCCTGCAACAGCAGTTATTAATGGCATTAGCTCGGTGGCCCTGCGACAGTGGACTGTTGCTGATGGCAGGAGATCACAGGGGAATGGGGCTGTAATGGTAGAATGACCACTGTAATGGAGGTCTGAACAGAGCCGGGAGTTTTAGACAGACATCAAAGTCGTCCAGGTGAATCTGAATCGTGAATCTCACAGTCCTTTCTTCCATTCATAACAGCATCAATTCATTTTTGAACGTCATGTTGTTTTATGCATGAATTAAACAACGTTGTTATTTTGTGAATAATTTCTGACATTTTTTCATATGTAAAATTAAACATATTAATTAAGAGCATTATAAGCTACTAACTATGTTGTTACGTAATGCCAAATAAAAATGTGATTCACATTTTCAAACAGTCCCTTTTATATTTTCCAACGGGGCTATTCATTTGGGTGAGGTCTTGTTCTCCCATGAGTAGCCTCGTTTCACTGCCCAAAATAAAATGAAACCATCTCGCGTTCAGAGAACTAACAACACAATGTCAAATACAGGAAGCCTTGTCAAATCATTAACATCCAATCACATTAACCGTTACTCTCTCGCGGGAATTCCCCGTATGTAGACAAACGTAGCTGCAGCTCATTCCGTTGATTTGAAAATGTTTAAATGGATTTTAAAAAAGTAAGGCTTGTGTCCATAGAGACACATACCAGCTCTACTGCTGCTACTACACCTGTCGACAACACAAGTTGTGCTTCCAGAAGAACATCCAATGCGAGCATCAGTAATTCTACATTTGTTGTTAGCCCAACTAGCATCAGTAATTCTACATTTGTTAGCCCAGCTAGCATCAGTAATTCTACATCTGTTGTTAGCCCAGCTAGCATCAGTAATTCTACATTTGTTGTTAGCCCAGCTAGCATCAGTAATTCTACATTTGTTGTTAGCCCAGCTAGCATCAGTAATTCTACATCTGTTGTTAGCCCAGCTAGCATCAGTAATTCTACATCTGTTGTTAGCCCAGCTAGCATCAGTAATTCTACATTTGTTGTTAGCCCAACTAGCATCAGTAATTCTACATCTGTTGTTAGCCCAGCTAGCATCAGTAATTCTACATTTGTTGTTAGCCCAACTAGCATCAGTAATTCTACATCTGTTGTTAGCCCAGCTAGCATCAGTAATTCTACATTTGTTGTTAGCCCAACTAGCATCAGTAATTCTACATCTGTTGTTAGCCCAGCTAGCATCAGTAATTCTACATTTGTTGTTAGCCCAACTAGCATCAGTAATTCTACATCTGTTGTTAGCCCAGCTAGCATCAGTAATTCTACATTTGTTAGCCCAGCGAGCATCAGTAATTCTACATTTGTTGTTAGCCCAGCTAGCATCAGTAATTCTACATTTGTTAGCCCAGCTAGCATCAGTAATTCTACATTTGTTAGCCCAGCTAGCATCAGAAATTCTACATTTGTTGTTAGCCCAGCTAGCATCAGTAATTCTACATTTGTTGTTAGCCCAGCTAGCATCAGTAATTCTACATTTGTTGTTAGCCCAGCTAGCATCAGTAATTCTACATTTGTTGTTAGCCCAGCTAGCATCAGTAATTCTACATTTGTTGTTAGCCCAGCTAGCATCAGTAATTCTACATTTGTTGTTAGCCCAGCTAGCATCAGTAATTCTACATTTGTTGTTAGCCCAGCTCGCATCAGTAAATCTACATTTGTTGTTAACCCAGTTAGCATCAGTAAATCTACATTTGTTGTTAGCCCAGCTAGCATCAGTAATTCTATATTTGTTAGCCCAGCTAGCATTGACACTGACAGGTGTGAATCTGATGCAGCTGAAGAGCTCCTGCCCCTTTACCTGGGAAAGCACCGAACAACAGACAGGGACGTTGGACCAGCGAAGAGGCGCAAATATGACGAGAACTACATTGATTTGGGGTTCACTTATAATGGCAGTAGTGCCTTTCCTCAGAAACACTGTGTTATGTGTAAAAGTACTATCTCACAACTCAATGAAACCTTTACTCTTGAGCAAACATTTAGAAACAAATCGTGCCAATTAAAAAAAATAAGCCCCGGGAGTTTTTTGAGCGAGAAGTAAGATGACTTTTGAGTAGTAGTAAGACGTATAAAAGCAACAGATACCATTAATAAGAAGGGCCAAGAAGTGTTTTATATGGTGAGCTACCGTGTGGCTAGGACAGGCAAGCCCCATACTATTGTGGAGGACTTCATTCTTCCTGCTGCCACGGATATGGCTGGGTCAATGCTGGGGGAAATGGCCCAAAAAAACGATACTATTTCACGACGCCTCAGTGACATGGCAGGAGATGTTCTGAAACAACTACTGCTTCACATACAAGCCAGTGAATTATATGTGTTACAGCTGGATGAGTCAACAGACGTGGCGGGCCTGACACAACTCCTAGTATAAGTTCGTTCCGTTTATATGGGGTCAATTAAAGAAAACATCCTCTTCTGCAAACCACTGGAAACCAGGACAACAGGAGAGGATATTTTTAAAGTACTGGACAGCTTTGTGACATCAAATGGACTTTGGTGTTCAAGATGTGTTGGTATCTGTACAAATAGCGCAAAAGCCATTACAGGGAGACATAGTGGAGTGGTAACGCACGTGCAAGCAGTTGCTCCCGACGACACTTGGGTACACTGCAGCATCCAGCGAGAAGCTCTTGCTGCCAAGGAAATGCCTGACAGCTTGAAATATGTTTTGGACATTACAGTGAAAATGGTTAACTTTGTTAAAGCCCTGAACTTTGTTAAAGCCCTGATCTCTCGTGTATTTTCTGCACTATGCAGTGATATGGGCAGCGACCATGTAACACTTTTAAAACATACAGAAGTGCGCTGGTTATCAACGTTCTTTTGAATTGAGGGACAAGCTTAAAGGTTTCTTTACAGACCATCATTTTCACTTGTCTGACAGCTTGCATGATGACGAGTTTCTCACACGACGGGCCTATCTAGGAGTTGTTTTTTTCCCGCCTGAATGATCTGAGTCTAGGATTACAAGGGACACTCCGCAACTATATCCAATGTGCGAGACAACGCACAGTCCTTTCCATCATTGTATGATGTATCCTGCTTTGGCAAATCGCGCTGTTAAGATACTGATGCCCTTAGCAACCACGTACCTATGTGAAAGTGGATTCTCTGCTCTCTCGCGTGAAACTAAATACGGGCACAGACTGTGTGTGGGAAATTATTTAAGACAGATTCTCCAATACAACCCAACATTGCAGAGTTATGTGCATCCTTCAAGCACAACCTTATTAACCTGTGGTGAGTTATTCACATTTTCGATGAACAAATTAGGTTTTATATGTAAAATGGTAAAAAAAGAGCAACATTATTGATTATTATTATTTGTGCCCTGCTCCTATGAGCTCTTTGTCAATTCCCATGAGCCGAGTTGTGATTCTTATGTTTAATTAATGTATCGTATAGTGTGTGTGTGGCAGGCTTAACATGATGGCAAAAAAACAACATTTGAGAGTGCGCTGATCCTGATGCTAGAGGGGCTACGCAGCTGGAAGTTGAATGTTTGAAGGGATAAGGGGCTTTAAAAAGTTTGAGGGGGGTGTAACTTGTCTAACTGTTTGCTGATTCTCTCGGTCAGGGCTCCCTTGAAAAATAAACATTGAAATCTAAATAGGCTGTACCTGGAGCAGGACCTCTACGATGCCTGTCCCTGGAGCAGCCTGGAGCAGCCATGTAGAGGAGGCTGTACCTGGAGCAGGACCTCTACGATGCCTGTCCCTGCTGGAGCAGCCATGTAGAGGGAGGCTGTACCTGGAGCAGCCATGTGGAGGGAGGCTGTACCTGGAGCAGGACCTCTACGATGCCTGTCCCTGCTGGAGCAGCCATGTGGAGGGAGGCTGTACCTGGAGCAGCCATGTAGAGGGAGGCTGGAGCAGGACCTCCGATGCCTGTCCCTGCTGGAGCAGCCATGTGGATGGAGGCTGTACCTGGAGCAGGACCTCTACGATGCCTGTCTCTGCTGGAGCAGCCATGTAGAGGAGGCTGTACCTGGAGCAGGACCTCTACGATGCCTGTCCCTGCTGGAGCAGCCTGGAGCAGCCATGTAGAGGAGGCTGTACCTGGAGCAGCCCTGTGAGCAGGAGTATGATGCCTGTCCCTGCTGGAGGCTGTACCTGGAGCAGGACCTCTACGATGCCTGTCCCTGCTGGAGCAGCCATGTGGAGGCTGACCTGGGAGGCTGTACCTGGCAGCCATGTAGAGGACCTCTGGAGCAGGATGCCTGTCCCTGCTGGAGCAGCCATGTAGAGGGAGGCTGTGGAGCAGCCTGGAGGCAGGACCTCTACCGATGCCTGTCCCTGCTGGAGCAGCCATGTGGAGGAGGCTGTACCTGGAGCAGGACCTCTACGATGCCTGTCCCTGCTGGAGCAGCCATGTAGAGGGAGGCTGTACCTGGAGCAGGACCTCTGGAGCGATGCCTGTCCCTGCTGGAGCAGCCATGTAGAGGGAGGCTGTACCTGGAGCAGGACCTCTACGATGCCTGTCCCTGCTGGAGCAGCCATGTGGAGGCTGAGGATGCCTGTACCTGGAGCAGCCATGTGGTCCTTCTGTAGCTCTGTTGGTAGAGCCATGGTGTACCTCGATGCCTGTGGAGCAGCCATGTAGAGGGAGGGTACCTGGTGGGTTCGATGCCTGTCCCTGCTGGAGCAGCCATGTAGCAGGAGGCTGTACCTAGAATGTATGCACACATGACTGTCCCTGCTGGAGCAGCCATGTGGAGGGAGGCTGGATAAAAGCGACCTCTACGATGCCTGGCTAAATGGCATTTATTATTTATTGCTGGAGCATATTATTATATTATGTAGAGGGAGAGCCATGTGGAGGGAGGCTGTACCTGGAGCAGGACCTCTACGATGCCTGTCCCTGCTGGAGCAGCCATGTAGAGGGAGGCTGTACCTGGAGCAGGACCTCTACGATGCCTGTCCCTGCTGGAGCAGCCATGTGGAGGGGGTGTGGTCCAGCCTTGGTCCGGGCATCATGGCTGACCCCTGGCCTCAGTAGAACCTCCGTTGGGGAGTACTGATCGTACTGGGCAGACAGGTCCCCAGCTACACTCACAGGTAGAGTAGAGAGATCTCAGTCAGTCAGACAATCAATCAGTCAGTTAATCATCCAAATGTAAAAGTTTGTCCAGTAACCCAACCCGCTTGTCCATGTAATCTCAATAATAATTAAATGGTCAAACTGATCCAAGATCAGCACTTCTAATCTGAGATGCTTTGCTGCGTACCGAATGGTCCTGGTCCAATGTAGTGGACTAAATAGGGAATAGGGTGCCATTTGGGATGCTAGTTTTATGAATAGGGACCCTGGTGAGAACTTGGCTGCTTCCATGAGCTTCCTTCACAGGTCCACTGTCAGGTCATATACCTGACCCTTTATCTCAGGTCCACCAGAGACATCTAGTGGTGAGAGGAGAGCATTACAACACACAACACTGCACACGTTATCATCACCTGCCAACCCAAACTCTGTCTCAGGTCATATACCTGACCCTTTATCTCAGGTCCACCAGAGACATCTAGAGCATTAAAACACAACACAGGTGAAACTGAAAAGGGCATTTCAACTAAACAGGTTAAGGGAAGGTGTTGTGGGAGATGAGTAGTTGGTAGATTTAGCCTATTAAGCCCATGACTATGTGCTCAGGTCTTCCTGTGTTGTCTGGCCTGTTATCTCAGGTCCACCAGAGACATCTAGAAACAAGATTAAAACACAACCCAGCTCTGTGAAACTGGCCCTAAAACCGTTACCCTGGGCCCTAACGTTACCCTATCTGCCCTAAATTAGGTTAATCCTGGATCTGGCCCTAAACGTTACCCTGGAGTTACCCTGGATCTGGCCCTAATTTACCTATTATCTGGCCCTAACCCTTATCTTTACCCTGGATCTGGCCCTAACCCTAACCGTGTACCCTGGATCTGGCCTGTAACCTGGATCTGGCCCTAACCCTAACCGACCCTGGATCTGGCCCTAACCGTTACCCTGGATCTGGCCCTAACCGTTACCCTGGATCTGGCCCTAACCCTAACCGTTACCCTGGATCTGGCCCTAACCGTTAACCTGGATCTGGCCCTAACCCTAACCGTTAACCTGGATCTGGCCCTAACCCTAACCGTTACCCTGGATCTGGCCCTAACCCTAACCGTTACCCTGGATCTGGCCCTAACCGTTACCCTGGATCTGGCCCTAACCGTTACCCTGGATCTGGCCCTAACCCTAACCGTTACCCTGGATCTGGCCCTAACCGTTAACCTGGATCTGGCCCTAACCCTAACCGTTACCTGGATCTGGCCCTAACCCTAACCGTTACCCTGGATCTGGCCCTAACCCTAACCGTTACCCTGGATCTGGCCCTAAACCGTTAACCTGGATCTGGCCCTAACCCTAACCGTTACCCTGGCCCTAACCCTAACCGTTAACCTGGATCTGGCCCTAACCCTAACCGTTAACCTGGATCTGGCCCTAACCCTAACCGTTAACCTGGATCTGGCCCTAACCGTTAACCTGGATCTGGCCCTAACCGTTAACCTGGATCTGGCCCTAACCCTAACCGTTACCCTGGATCTGGCCCTAACCGTTACCCTGGATCTGGCCCTAACCGTTACCCTGGATCTGGCCCTAACCCTAACCGTTACCCTGGATCTGGCCCTAACCCTTACCCTGGATCTGGCCCTAACCCTTACCCTGGATCTGGCCCTAACCCGTTACCCTGGATCTGGCCCTAACCCTAACCGTTAACCTGGATCTGGCCCTAACCCTAACCGTTAACCTGGATCTGGCCCTAACCGTTAACCTGGATCTGGCCCTAACCCTAACCGTTACCCTGGATCTGGCCCTAACCCTTACCCTGGATCTGGCCCCTGGATCTGGCCCTAACCGTTAACCTGGATCTGGCCCTAACCCTAACCGTTACCCTGGATCTGGCCCTAACCCTAACCGTTACCCTGGATCTGGCCCTAACCCTAACCGTTACCCTGGATCTGGCCCTAACCGTTACCCTGGATCTGGCCCTTACCCTGGATCTGGCCCTAACCCTTACCCTGGATCTGGCCCTAACCGTTACCCTGGCTCTGGCCCTAACCCTTACCCTGGATCTGGCCCTAACCCTTACCCTGGATCTGGCCCTAACCCTTACCCTGGATCTGGCCCTAACCCTAACCGTTAACCTGGATCTGGCCCTAACCCTAACCATTACCCTGGCTCTGGCCCTAACCGTTACCCTGGATCTGGCCCTAACCCTAACCGTTACCCTGGATCTGGCCCTAACCCTTACCCTGGATCTGGCCCTAACCCTAACCCTTACCCTGGATCTGGCCCTAACCGTTAACCTGGATCTGGCCCTAACCGTTACCCTGGATCTGGCCCTAACCCTAACCGTTACCCTGGATCTGGCCCTAACCGTTACCCTGGATCTGGCCCTAACCGTTACCCTGGATCTGGCCCTAACCCTTATCTTTACCCTGGTTCTGGCCCTAACCCTAACCGTTACCCTGGTTCTGGCCCTAACCCTTATCTTTACCCTGGTTCTGGCCCTAACCCTAACCGTTACCCTGGTTCTGGCCCTAACCCTAACCGTTACCCTGGATCTGGCCCTAACCCTTACCGTTACCCTGGATCTGGCCCTAACCCTTATCTTTACCCTGGTTCTGGCCCTAACCCTTATCTTTACCCTGGTTCTGGCCCTAACCCTAACCTTTACCCTGGATCTGGCCCTAACCCTTATCTTTACCCTGGATCTGGCCCTAACCCTTATCTTTACCCTGGATCTGGCCCTAACCGTTACCCTGGATCTGGCCCTAACCCTTATCGTTACCCTGGATCTGGCCCTAACCCTTATCTTTACCCTGGATCTGGCCCTAACCCTTTCCGTTAACCTGGCCCTAACCCTTATCTTTACCCTGGTTCTGGCCCTAACCCTTACCGTTACCCTGGATCTGGCCCTAACCCTACCGTTACCCTGGTTCTGGCCCTAACCCTTACCGTTACCCTGGATCTGGCCCTAACCCTTACCGTTTATACCAGGTCCAAATATCTAAGTTTCAAGTTGTATGTGTCACATCCACCAGTAGACCTGCAGCTTTAACTTGGCAGCCCCCAACAGCAGTATTCAATAACAAAACAGGAAGTTAGATACAGGGTCAGGGCATGTAGCACATTTACAATGTGCAGGATACTGGAGTATTGTGGTAGATATGTACATGTAGACAGGGATACTGGAGTATTGAGGTAGATATGTAACATGTAGACAGGGATACTGGAGTATTGAGGTAGATATGTACATGTAGACAGGGATACTGGAGTATTGAGGTAGATATGTACATGTAGACAGGGATACTGGAGTATTGAGGTAGATATGTACATGTAGACAGGGATACTGGAGTATTGAGGTAGATATGTACATGTAGGCAGGGATACTGGAGTATTGAGCTAGATATGTACATGTAGACAGGGATACTGGAGTATTGAGCTAGATATGTACATGTAGACAGGGATACTGGAGTATTGAGGTAGATATGTACATGTAGACAGGGATACTGGAGTATTGAGGTAGATATGTACATGTAGACAGGGATACTGGAGTATTGAGGTAGATATGTACATGTAGACAGGGATACTGGAGTATTGAGGTAGATATGTACATGTAGACAGGGATATTGAGGTAGATATGTACATGTAGACAGGGATACTGGAGTATTGAGGTAGATATGTACATGTAGACAGGGATACTGGAGTATTGAGGTAGATATGTACATGTAGACAGGGATACTGGAGTATTGAGGTAGATATGTACATGTAGACAGGGATACTGGAGTATTGAGGTAGATATGTACATGTAGACAGGGATACTGGAGTATTGAGGTAGATATGTACATGTAGACAGGGATACTGGAGTATTGAGCTAGATATGTACATGTAGACAGGGATACTGGAGTATTGAGGTAGATATGTACATGTAGACAGGGATACTGGAGTATTGAGGTAGATAGGGATACTGGAGTATTGAGGTAGATATGTACATGTAGACAGGGATACTGGAGTATTGAGGTAGATATGTACATGTAGACAGGGATACTGGAGTATTGAGGTAGATATGTACATGTAGACAGGGATACTGGAGTATTGAGGTAGATATGTACATGTAGACAGGGATACTGGAGTATTGAGGTAGATATGTACATGTAGACAGGGATACTGGAGTATTGAGCTAGATATGTACATGTAGACAGGGATACTGGAGTATTGAGGTAGATATGTACATGTAGACAGGGATACTGGAGTATTGAGGTAGATATGTACATGTAGACAGGGATACTGGAGTATTGAGGTAGATATGTACATGTAGACAGGGATACTGGAGTATTGAGGTAGATATGTACATGTAGACAGGGATACTGGAGTATTGAGGTAGATATGTACATGTAGACAGGGATACTGGAGTATTGAGGTAGATATGTACATGTAGACAGGGATACTGGAGTATTGAGGTAGATATGTACATGTAGACAGGGATACTGGAGTATTGAGGTAGATATGTACATGTAGACAGGGATACTGGAGTATTGAGGTAGATATGTACATGTAGACAGGGATACTGGAGTATTGAGGTAGATATGTACATGTAGACAGGGATACTGGAGTATTGAGGTAGATATGTACATGTAGACAGGGATTAGGAGAAAGTGACTGGTTGCAGGATTAATTAATATTAATATGGTGTGTGTGTGTGTGTGTGTGTGTGTGTGTGTGTGTGTGTGTGTGTGTGTGTGTGTGTGTGTGTGTGTGTGTGTGTGTGTGTGTGTGTGTGTGTGTGTGTGTGTGTGTGTGTGTGTGTGTGTGTGTGTGTGTCAGTGTAGGCATGATACACGGAAAAGGGCTGTAGTAAAGTGACTGATAGCAGGAGTATATAAATACTTATCGTCGTTGGGTTGGAGCACGAAAGACAGCAGACATGTAGTACGACACCATCACCACCAGGGACATCTAGGGGTGGGAGGAGAGCATTACAAACCACCATTACTTTACCTTAACCTTCATCTCGGTTCAGCCAGAACTAAAGTCTTACCTAGTTGGGTCAGATGGTCGATTCAATTCTGGGAACAAACGTGTTAGAAATGTAGATTTCCGGATTGAGAAGTCTCCACCCCCGCAAATGGAAACCATAAGGCAAAGCCCCTCCCCTTCGGATAATTTCACCTGTATTTATCACACATGGGCTAGAAATCCCCACCCCCAGTTTAAGCACCGCCTTTGCCCAATCCTGATTCGTCCAAATAACCAGTGAGGAAGACCCAAGCACAGGAACTAATGCTTCTGATTATCTCACACATCCAATAGCCTGATGACAGACCCGCGGTACCATTTACCCTCCTTGTGTCTCTAAAACTGTGTAGAATTATTAGTTCAGTCAGCAACAGTAAACACAACACATTTTTTTGGTCAGAAAAACCCATGAGAATAAGTACTTTTGTTTCCCTTTCTGTTTTATTATCATACCAATACATACATACATACATACATACATACATACATACATACATACATACATACATACATACATACATACATACATACATACATACATACATACATACATACATACATACATACATACATACATACATATACATACATACATACATACATACATACATACATACATACATACATACATACATACATACATACATACATACATACATACATACTGTAGCTTCCAAAGCAAGATAATATTGTGGAAACTCTACAAAAACACACAGATTATGAACTGCAGATACATGAGTTAAATATTTGAATATATAGACGATAACATCACAACACAGGCAAAATGAGACCTCTAAATATGTAGTTTGTTAATATATGAATTTCACACCACTCCTTGTTTCTCACCAATAAATCCATGAAGGAGTAGTAATCAACATGCCTTTTCTCTCAAGCATTTCATATCCACCACTGACAGTGTTTGTATGCTAGTATCAGGGTCGGGTAAATTCAAATTCAAGTCTGTTAATTCGTTTAAAAAACTGAAATTCGTATTCAATATGTATTTTCAATGACTTTTCAATTCACTGAAAAATGAAATATATTAATTTAAAACGTTTTTCAATTTTAGTTTAAATTTTTTTTAAAAATCTAATCACTTCCTGAATTGAGTCCAATTTGAATTGGCCCCAACCCTGCTTGGTATGTTTAGTTTTAGGAAGATTGTTATGTGTTAAAAGAGATTCTAATAAACAAACACTTTCAACTTTATTATTTAAATTGGAAATAAAGATGACATTTTAAATAAACTTGACAATTTATTTAAAACAATATGTTATTTAATTAACGGTAAAGCTTGCTATCCTATTCCGTCTTAATAATTTTACTTATCAATGATAGTGAAAGACCAAATCACTAGTAACAGAGGAAGTTCCTCATCTCCTCACAGTCCCTGATTCCCCAAAGCTCTCCCTCTCTGGCCAGGGTCCCACAGCGGAGGTGTTGGGCGGGGCAGTGGGGCAGCCTCCCCCCGGTCCAGGCCTCGGACTCCAGGGGGTCTCCATTCACCCACAACCAGAAACCACTGAAAAAGCGTAGACCGGTCCACACATGGTCCGTCTGGGCCCCCTTTGAATTCATAATTCTCTGGACGAGGAGCTGCTCATTCTCAGACAGCAGGCTGGTGAGGTCAGTGTAGTGCTTCCTGCAGTGATCCAGAGCCTCCTCCCACGTCTTGTTCTCCTGTACCAGGATCACATTCAGATCAAAGCACCAGAAAGGTGTTTTTTGTTGGCACAAGCTGTCAGCCATCTCACCCTTTATCACACCGACACAGTCCTGGTTGACAATAACATGGTTTGGCAGGCCTTTACCCCAGAACCTGAATGTTGAGTTCCACCCTCCAGACCACTTCCACTCTGTTGAGTCATTGGTATCTCTGTACAGACCGATCCAAGTCAAACCAATCCAGTTGAATTCAGAAGTGAAGACGTTGGACAACAGCTCTGCTTCCTCCTGGTCGGTGATGAAGGCCAGGTCAATGTATTTCTCTCTGCAGTACTGCTGAGCTTCTTGCCAGGTCAGCTGTTTATCCACATAGTAGAACTGTTTGGTAAGACCAGAGACTACTGCAAACAGAGCAGTGATGAGGAGCCCAGTGGAGCTACTCTTCCTCTGCATGATGTACCAGTACTCAGTCAGTGTGGAGTGGAGCTGCTCTTCCTCTGAATGATGTCCCAGTACTCAGTCAGTGTGGAGTGGAGCTGCTCTTCCTCTGAATGATGTCCCAGTACTTCAGTCAAAGCAAACCAATGGAGGCTTCATTAACTCCCTGCTGCTGCTCACCAATGACTTCTAACACACCTAAACACTGGGCCACTACTACCCACTTCCTTGTCTCACCTCTTCACACAAAGCAAACCAATCAGAGAGGCTTCATTAACTCACCTGTACACCCAACCCACCAATGAGAACACTTCCCTAACACACCTGTAAACACTGGCCCTTCTCACTCACTCTGCCACTACCCACTCACTCTGTCTCTTTCTCCCTCTTCTCACTCACTCACTCACTCACTCTGTCTCTTTCTCTTCTCACCTCTGTCTCTTTCTCCCCCTTCTCACTCACTCTGTTCTTTCTCCAAAACCCACTTTCTCTTTCTCCCTTCTCACTCACTCTGTCTCTTTTCCCACTTCAACTCATTCACTTTCTCCCCCTTCTCACTCACTCTGTCTCTTTCTCTCCCTCACTCTCTTACTGGGTGGAAGGCTCATTTGATTTCCATCATTAGTTGTCCCCCAATAGAATGGCCCAATGGGCACGATGCAAAACTAGCATGCCCCCCCCTTCTCTTTCTTTCTCTCTCTCTAGGTCACTTCCCTTCCCTCTACTGTCCTTTGTTAGGTAAATCTCCTCACTGCCTCTTAGTCAAATGTTTCCAGCCATGCAAAGACCCTGGGTTGCTCTAGGTAGGTCTGGGCTGGGCTGGGTTGGGCAGGTCTAGGTTTGTCTGGGTTGATCTAGGTTGGTCTGGGTTGGGCAGCAGAAGAACAGAGAGGATGGTCCCCAGTTAAATCCCCCAGGTCATGGATCAGAGTGACTGTATTGTTTGATTTGAGCTCACCCGTACACGCAGCCCACCAATCAGAGAGACTTCCTCAGCTCACTTATACACCCAGCCCACCAATCAGAGAGGCTTTATTTAACAGTGGCGAGTTTTCATGGATCCCAAAGGGAAAACATTTCCATGAAAAATACAAAAACATAAAATAATATATCTTTCATCTCTCTGTGTTTCATAATTTTTCTTCAATTTGCAAGAGGCTGTATGTATCTCATCATAGAAAGCATCCGAGCGAGTAAAACAGCTCCCCCCTGTCTGGATGTGTAGCCCATCTATCTGATGCTCTATGGTCCAAAAATAGGATGATATTGTTGGAGCATTGAATGCAAGGGAAGCCAGTGAGCATTTGGCCTCCCTTGATAAAAAAAAATACAATAATAGCCCATCAGTGTTGAGCTAAACTGAGTGAGCTCAACTGTGAATGGTCCTGGCACACCAAAACAAAGTGCCAGACCAATCACATCACATCAAGCCAAACATCATTGAAATACATATATTTTGTTGCATCTCGTTGTGTTGTTGTACTCCGGTGGCTAGCTAGCTAATAAAATGGTCCCTTCCATGGACGGAGATAAGGATTTGGACATGTGGTTTTACTTAATTATCCATACTGGCCTGAGAAGATGAAAGTTCAATATGTAGTTAGATGCATTTTAGCCAGGTAGCCTTGGACAACAAAAACTAAAAACGTGTATTGTCTGACAGAGTGATAGACCATTTCAGCAACATGAAAGAGAGGAGGATGGCATTTCTTTTCAAGTTGGGTGAGTCAACATGCGTTGTGACATGTGGTCTGCCACTGCGAGGACAATCAGATGTCCGTCCTGTCTCCCTGTAGCGATGTCTTCGGCGTCTCACAGTACGAACATTGCAATTTGTTGCCCTGGCCACATCTGCAGTCCTCATGCCTCCTTGCAGCATGCCTAAGGCACGTTCACGCAGATGAGCAGGGACCCTGGGCATCTTTCTTTTGGTGTTTTCAGGGTCAGTAGATAGGCTTCTTTAGTGTCCTAAGTTTTCATAACTATGACCTTAATTGCCTACCGTCTGTAAGCTGTTAGTGTCTTTACGACCGTTCCACAGGTGCATGTTCATTAATTGTTTAAGGTTCATTAAACAAGCATGGGAAACGGTGTTTAAACCCTTTACAATGAAGATCTGTGAAGTTATTTGGATTTTTACGAATTCGCTTTGAAAGACAGGGTCCTGAAAAATGGACGTTTCTTTTTTTTGCTGAGATTACATCACTGACAGATCAAGTAAACACAATAGGACAACAGGCCTGAAGAGGGAATAAAGACGATGATCCATGACCTTGGGGAATTAACTTGGGGACATCTTCCCTGCTGTGCTGCTGCCCAACCCAGGCTTGGCTGAAAAGGTCTGTAGGGTTTTTTACATGGCTGAAAAACATTTGACTGAGATGCAGAGAGGAGATTTACCTAAACAAAGAAATGTAGAGGGAAGGGAAGTGACCCTTGATGAAAATGAAAACGTGTCAGTTTGTTCCTTTCACATGGAGTAATAACATGTTCAACTACTTAAGACATTGTCTCGAATCATCTATGCTGAACAAAAATATAAACGCAACATGCAACAATTTCAACGATTTTACTGAGTTACAGTTCATATAAGAAAATCAGTCCATTTCAATTCATTAATAGGGCCCTAATCTATGGATTTCACCTGACTGGGCAGGGGTGCAGCAATGGGTAGGTCTGGGAGGGCATAGGCCCACTCACTTGGGAGACTGGCCCACCCACTGGGGATCAAGGCACAGCCAATCAGAATGAGTTTTTCCCCACAAAAGGGCTTTATTATAGACAGAAATTACTCCTCCGTTTCATCAGCTGTCTGGGTGGCTGGTTTCAGACGATCCCGCAGGTAAGGAAGCCGGATGTTGGTGGCTGATTGGCTGAGAAACCCTTTCTTGTACTTTGATCTGAATGTGATCCTGGTACAGATGAACAAGACGTGGGAGGAGGCTCTGGAGCACTGCAGGAAGCACTACACTGACCTCACCAGCCTGCTGTCTGAGAATGAGCAGCTCCTCGTCCAGAGAATTATGAATTCAAAGGGGGCCCAGACGGACCATGTGTGGACGCTTTTTCAGTGGTTTCTGTCTGTGGGTGAACGGGGACACCTGGAGAACCAGGCCTGTACTGGGAGGAGGTTGGCTCAGGCTGCCCCACCCAACACCTCCGCTGTGGGACCCTGGCCAGAGAGGGAGAGCATTGGGGATCCAGGGACTGTGAGGAGAGGAGGAACTTCCTTTGTTACTAGTGAATTGGTAATTCAATGTAATTCTATTATTAGAATAACATGTTATGTTATGTTTGTCAATTATTTAAAAAAAGTTAACATGAATTTGTTCTAAAGCCAAAGATGTTGTTACATAAATCAAGATTAATGGAAAGACAGCACAGCAGGCACCGGGTTGTGAAGGAGTGGATGAGACATTTATTAATATACTAGCAGTGTTGGAACTTAAAGGGATACTTTGAGATTTTGGCAATGAGGCCCTTTATGAACTCGTGGATAAATCAAAATGAAATGTATATATATAGCCCTTCGTACTGTTGTACTGCTGTACAGAATCCCAGCCTGAAACCCCAAACAGCAAGCAATGCAGATGTTGAAGCACGTTGCCCAGGAAAAACTCCCTAGAAAGGCCAAAACCTAGAGGAACCAGGCTATGAGGGGTGGCCAGTCCTCTTCTGGCTGTGCCGGGTGGAGATTATAACAGGACATGGCCAAGATGTTCAAATGTTCATAAATGACCAGCATGGTCAAATAATAGGTCTGGGACAGGTAGCACGTCCGGTGAACAGGTCAGGGTTCCATAGCCGCAGGCAGAACAGTTGAAACTGGAGCAGCAGCATATTTATACCATATTTATCTTTCTGTGTCCAGTATGAAGGAAAGTTAGAGGTAGTTTCATGACCCAAAGCTAACTAGCTTTAGAGCAATGACTGCTTGCAGATACCAGTAGACTTCCACTCGTTGCGATAACGCTAAAATCCCTTTAAGGATTCTGTGCGCTTCAAAAGCTGTTGTGTTGCAACAATAATAACATGGAGGAATAAGCAGATTATGTCCTTTTTTGTCAATCTTTCTTGCCTAGTTTACTAGGCTATTATTAGCCTACTGGAAAGGAATGTGCAAATAGACAAATTCAGAAAATCCACTACAGACAGCACTTTGACAACACGGGAGCTTGCATGCCAACCCGCAGCTCTGCAGTGCACCGACTGCGCAGGGTGTAGAGATTACTCCTCTTGTTCAACCAAGATCCCAGACACCATTTTATTTTGTTGAATGTCACACATATAATATATTCCTCTATTTTATGGTGTTCTGACTTATTAAACGGTGGGATATCAATAAAATAACTATTGTAAACATATTATCTGTAATGTCCAGCGAATCTAGTGCCCGAAATCAGGCGTTTTAGTCTTAAAATGTATAAATTCCATAACTCAGAGATGTAATTGCAAAAAGGGACTCCAGAGTGGGGCAGTGATCTAAGGCACTGCATCGCAGTGCTGGCTGTGCCACTAGAGATCCTGGTTCGAGTCAGAGTCCAGACTCTGCACTGCATGCAGCTGGCAGCTCTGTTGCAGCTGGCAGCGACCAGGAGACCCATGGGGCAGTGATCTAAGGCACTGCATGGCAGTGCTGGCTGTGCCACTAGAGATCCTGGTTCGAGTCCAGACTCTGTTGCAGCTGGCAGCAGGAGACCAGGAGACCCATGGGGCAGTGATCTAAGGCACTGCATCGCAGTGCTGGCTGTGCCACTAGAGATCCTGGTTCGAGTCCAGACTCTGTTGCAGCTGGTCCAGACTCTGATCTAAGGCAGCATGCAGCAGCTGTGCCCTAGAGATCCTGGTTCGAGTCCAGACTGTTGCAGCATGGCAGCGACCAGGGACCCAGTGATCTAAGGCACTGCATGGCAGTGCTGGCTGTGCCACTAGAGATCCTGGTTCGAGTCCAGACTCTGTTGCAGCTGGCAGCGACCAGGAGACCCATGGGGCATGATCTAAGGCACTGCATCGCAGTGCTGGCTGTGCCACTAGAGATCCTGGTTCGAGTCCAGACTCTGTTGCAGCTGGGGACCCAGGAGACCCATGGGGCCACCAGTGATCTCGAGTCCAGACTCTGTTGCAGCTGCATGACCAGGAGACCCAGTGCTGGCTGGCTGGCCATGTCCTGGTTGTCCCAGGAGACCCATGGGGCAGTGCACACGCACTGGATCCTGTCCAGACTCTGTTGCAGCTGGCAGCGACCAGGAGACCCATGGGGAGTGATCTAAGGCACTGCAGGAGACCCATGGGGCAACTCCTGTGGTGGGCTGGCTGTGCTCGAGTCCAGATGTACACTGCAGCTGGCAGCGACCAGGAGACCCATGGTCCAGGTTAGGGAGGGTTTGTCCCCAGGTGTACTTGTCCCATTGCACACTAGCAACTCCTGTGGTGGGCTGGGTGCAATGACACATTGGTTGACACATTGGCTGGCACTGTGTCAAGAAGCAGTGTGGCTTGACCTTCGCCTCCCGAGTCTGTACGGGAGTTGCACTGATGGGACAATAATGTAACTACCAATTGGAAACCATGAAAAGGGGGTAACAAAAACAATAATTTAGCACTTGTTGGTAGTTTTGAAAAACTGCAAACAGGAAATCATAAGGTCGATTGATCTTCCGGGGAAGTGGAAGCAACTTTTTTACAACTGAAAGAGATCCAACGGGGCAAAATAAAGTTCCCTACTTCTCTCTATTTTTGTATTTAAAAATATATAGATATATTTAACCTTTATTTAACTAAGCAAGTCAGTTAAGAACAAATTCTTATTTACAATGACGGCCTAGGAACAGTGGTTTAACTGCCTTGTTCAGGGGCAGAACGACAGAGTTGTACCTTGATTTGTACCTTTAACCACTAGTCTACCTGCCTGCCTCCCTCTAACCACTAGGCTACCTGCCTCCCCTCTAACCACTAGGCTACCTGCCTCCTCTAACCACTAGGCTACCTGCCTCCCCTCTAACCACTAGGCTACCTGCCTCCCCTCTAACCACTAGGCTACCTGCCTCCCCTCTAACCACTAGGCTACCTGCCTCCCCTCTAACCACTAAGCTACCTGCCTCCCCTCTAACCACTAAGCTACCTGCCTCCCCTCTAACCACTAGGCTACCTGCCTCCCCTCTAACCACTAGGCTACCTGCCTCCTCTAACCACTAGGCTACCTGCCTCCCCTCTAACCACTAGGCTACCTGCCTCCCCTCTAACCACTAGGCTACCTGCCTCCCTCTAACCACTAAGCTACCTGCCTCCCCTCTAACCACTAGGCTACCTGCCTCCCCTCTAACCACTAGGCTACCTGCCTCCCCTCTAACCACTAGGCTACCTGCCCCCTCTAACCACTAGGCTACCTGCCCCCTCTAACCACTAGGCTACCTGCCTCCCCTCTAACCACTAGTCCTCTATCACCACTAGTCCTCTATCAGTATCTTCAGAAAACAAGCACAACTAGATTTTTACAAAGTGGCCGAAATGCCACGTCCACTTATGTTAGTACTGTAAAGACCCTGGGTTTATAAGCGCGGATATCGACTCTGCCGGTCGAGCATGCTTTTGCGGCACAGTAAATAGCGCGCTGGACTTCTGGCTAGAAGGTCAACGGTTCGAGACCTGCTCCCTGCTGTTTCAGTACAGTACATTCATAACAACCTAAACATTACGAAACTTCTAATCGATCAAATAGGCCTCACGTAGCAACGGTTGTTGTTTAGAAACATCGGGTTGATTCTAGCAGTGGTGTGTTCTACATTGTTGATAAAGTTTTGCCATTTTGAAAAAATACGCCCCCTTGAGTTCTTCCGGGAATCAGGAGTCAGCTGACTAGGGCACTAGTTTACCACAGCCACACAGTCATAAACCCCGCCTGTTTCTAAAATATATATTCTTAAAATCTGATTATAAACCTAACCGTAACCACACTGCGAACCATACGCCTAAACCTAACGCAAAATTAAGCCCCCAAAACACATTTCTTAAAAAGAATGTTTTTTTACGACATAGCCAATTTTTACTTTGTGGCTGTGGTAACTATCGGAAAACACTAGAAAAAAACAGAACAAGACAACAGTGCAACGTTATGGTAAGTTGTATTATTTCCTCTTTTCAAACGTATTCACTTGCTATCTCATCATTGCAATAACTTAGAGGCTATTCGCCGTTATAGTTACGGTTATAACGTCTTTGTCGTTACCTAGCTAAACATCCATAAGCTGACAGAGCCTGTTCGAGTAAACAACTACAGTGAAAGCTAGCTAGCCTAGTTCAGCTAATAAACTAGCTATCCTGCTAACAAACTAACTTGACAGGCTAGCTACTGCACTTCCTGATGAAACATTACTTAGGAAGCTACCTGGCTTGCTAACTTAAAGTTTTGCGAACGTACTAGCTAGTAGCAAGTCCAATGTCACATATATTATATTTACAATTTCGTCAAAGAAATTGTCTGTGGTTTCGTTTCTTGGAAGCCTTGCTAAATGCACAGTTCATGTTTACATCTTGCTTGGATGCATTACTCCAGCTGAACCGCCAAAGATAATCACACGTAACGTTACACCGGAAATTTACCCTCAGGTACACAAATCACATTACAGTACTTTGCTTGGTCATTCAGAGAACAACCGCTTACTAACAAAAACGTCAACAACCTATTGGACATGGTTCTACACTGAACAAAAATATAAACGAAACATGCAACTTTTTTATTTTTATGAGTTCATATAAGGAAATTAGTCAATTTCAATAAATTAATTAGGACCTAATCTATGGATTTCACATGACTGGGAATACAGATATGCATCTGTTGGTCACAGATACCCCTAAAAACACAAAAAGGTAGGGACGTGAATAAGAACCAGTCAGTATCTGGTGTGACCACCATTTGCCTCATGCAGCGCGACACATCTCCTTTGCATAGATTTGATCAGGCTGCTGATTGTGTCCTGTGAAATGTTGTCCCACTCCTCTTCAATGGCTGTGTGAAGTTGCTGGATATGGTCGGGAACTGGAACACGCTGTCGTATATGTTGATCCAGAGCATCCCAAACATGCTCAATGGGTGACGTGTCTGGTGAGTATGCAGGCCATGGAAGAACGGGGACATTTTCAGCTTCCAGGAATTGTGTACAGATTCTTGCGACATGGGGCCGTAAAAAATCTTGGTCGACCGAGAGTCGTCTGTTCTTTCGACCAATCAATTGGTCTAAATTTTAAGACGTGTTTTTCCATATACAGACCCATCCTATGTGTTTTAAATCAACTATATGCACTGAGCTTGTCTGATGCTTTAAGCGCACTGTTTGATGAAATAATTAAGACACACGAATGACTAGATGGAGTCTGACCACAATTGATCTGATTGTGCTCAGACTTGCTTCTCTGTGTTAAAAACAATGACAGCGAGTGACTGTGTGACTAGCACCGTTGTCTCTCTCTCCTCCCTGCTGCAGCGACCACCACAGAACATCAAGTCTTTATCGCGCTGTCCATGTTGCTGAAGCTGTAACATAAATACAGCCATTTCTGACTGAAAAGTTCTGTTACCAAAATCCCTAATTTGTTTAGGAAAACATTCCCGATTCCCTCAACCCTTGCTCTTTTTACATGACACATGTATACATAGCATGCACGTGAACAACAGGGCCTGACCTATAGCATATCACAATGCTTCTACACCTGCATTGCTTGCTGTTTGGGGTTTTAGGCTGGGTTTCTGTGCACTTTGAGATATCAGCTGATGTACGAAGGGCTATACAAATCAATTTGATTTGATCGACAAATAACAAACGCTGAACACGTATGACAGCAAAATGGATGCAGAGGACATGACAAATGAACTCGATGGTGGTTCATGTTTTGAGGACGAAAGACTCGACCTTCGCCTCCCGAGCCGTTGGGAGTTCCAGCGATGAAACGAGATCGGAATTGGGGAGAATAAATGAAGCAGGATCAGTCTTCTGTAGATATGGAGGATTTATAGAGCCTGGCACATTTAGGCTATTGATTATAGACCTAATTAAGTTGGTTTCCTCACTCTCTTTCCTTAGACAGTGCTGTTTCCTCGTCTCCTCACTCCACTGCTGCCTCCGCCACATTGTTCTCACCGTTCAATACCAGCCTGACTAGACGAGTCTGTAGGCAGCCCGGTACCAGCCTGACTAGACGTGTCTGTAGGCAGCCCGGTACCAGCCTGACTAGACGTGTCTGTAGGCAGCCCGGTACCAGCCTGACTAGACGTGTCTGTAGGCAGCCCGGTACCAGCCTGACTAGACGAGTCTGACTAGGCAGCTGTAGGCAGCCCGGTACCAGCCTGACTAGACGTGTCTGTAGGCAGCCCGGTACCAGCCTGACTAGACGTGCCTCTGTCAGGCAGCCCAGCCCGGTACCAGCCTGACTAGACGTGTCTGTAGGCAGCCCAGCCCGGTACCAGCCTGACTAGACGTGTCTGTAGGCAGCCCGGTACCAGCCTGACTAGACGTGTCTGTAGGCAGCCCAGCCCGGTACCAGCCTGACTAGACGTAGGCAGCCCGGTACCAGCCTGACTAGACGTGTCTGTAGGCAGCCCGGTACCAGCCTGACTAGACGTGTCTGTAGGCAGCCCAGCCCGGTACCAGCCTGACTAGACGAGTCTGTAGGCAGCCCGGTACCAGTCTGACTAGACGTGTCTGTAGGCAGCCCGGTACCAGCCTGACTAGACGTGTCTGTAGGCAGCCCAGCCCGGTACCAGCCTGACTAGACGTGTCTGTAGGCAGCCCGGTACCAGCCTGACTAGACGTGTCTGTAGGCAGCCCGGTACCAGCCTGACTAGACGTGTCTGTAGGCAGCCCGGTACCAGTTTAAACATGGAATGGAAGTACTTTAGTGCAAAAATAAATAAATATATAAATAAGTGTTTAAATATTTTTTTAACAAATCCTACAAAGTCCTCATCTTTGTTATCTCTCTCAGATATAGGACAGACACTTCAAAACATACGTCCATTTGATTTATCCCTCACCGACTTTATCACAGTGACAGTATTTTTCAGTTCCAACCCATTTCTGGCGACCTTCCTCCTTAAGTTTCCCAAAACCACAAGCGATGCCTGTTAACGTTCAGACTGAACGTCTGGCCTCTTAAAGTCCCCTGGAAGAAGATGCCCCATCAATCGGTGCTAAAGGTCGTTGGCCTCTATGAAGGGGGCAGGCAAGGGGTTAATAATAATAATAATAATAATAATAATACTAAAAGCTATTTGATTCAATTGTTTTGTCTTTCCAGAGCGGTGAGGACTGGAATATGTGAACATTGTACACTGCTGGTGATATATAACCCACCGTTGAAAATGCCTGCGGTGTCCCGCGGGGCGAAGGACTTGTACCTCTCTACTAACCTGGGGGACCTCAACAAGAAAGCTGAGGTCAAGCCGGACAAAATCAACACCAGGAGGTAAGCTGTTGTTCTGGCATGGATGTTATTTAAATGGACCTGGTAACAGGCCTGTTGTTCTGGTATGGATGTTATTTAAATGGACCTGGTAACAGGCCTGTTGTTCTGGTATGGATGTTATTTAAATGGACCTGGTAACAGGCCTGTTGTTCTGGCATGGATGTTATTTAAATGGACCTGGTAACAGGCCTGTTGTTCTGGTATGGATGTTATTTAAATGGACCTGGTAACAGGCCTGTTGTTCTGGCATGGATGTTATTTAAATGGACCTGGTAACAGGCCTGTTGTTCTGGTATGGATGTTATTTAAATGGACCTGGTAACAGGCCTGTTGTTCTGGCATGGATGTCATTTAAATGGACCTGGTAACAGGCCTGTTGTTCTGGTATGGATGTTATTTAAATGGACCTGGTAACAGGCCTGTTGTTCTGGTATGGATGTTATTTAAATGGACCTGGTAACAGGCCTGTTGTTCTGGTATGGATGTTATTTAAATGGACCTTGTAACAGGCCTGTTGTTCTGGTATGGATGTTATTTAAATGGACCTGGTAACAGGCCTGTTGTTCTGGTATGGATGTTATTTAAATGGACCTGGTAACAGGCCTGTTGTTCTGGTATGGATGTTATTTAAATGGACCTGGTAACAGGCCTGTTGTTCTGGCATGGATGTTATTTAAATGGACCTGGTAACAGGCCTGTTGTTCTGTATGGATGTTATTTAAATGGACCTTGTAACAGGCCTGTTGTTCTGGTATGGATGTTATTTAAATGGACCTGGTAACAGGCCTGTTGTTCTGGTATGGATGTTATTTAAATGGACCTGGTAACAGGCCTGTTGTTCTGGTATGGATGTTATTTAAATGGACCTGGTAACAGGCCTGTTGT
Organism: Oncorhynchus gorbuscha; assembly: GCF_021184085.1. Lineage (NCBI taxonomy): Eukaryota > Metazoa > Chordata > Actinopteri > Salmoniformes > Salmonidae > Oncorhynchus > Oncorhynchus gorbuscha. The sequence goes on from NW_025746737.1 coordinate 41,886, forward strand.
TCTGGTATGGATGTTATTTAAATGGACCTGGTAACAGGCCTGTTGTTCTGGTATGGATGTTATTTAAATGGACCTGGTAACAGGCCTGTTGTTCTGGTATGGATGTTATTTAAATGGACCTGGTAACAGGCCTGATGTGACCAGTTCATGGTCTGGTATGGATGTTATTTAAAACGGCCTGTGACCAGCCAGTGGTCCTGGTAACAGGCCTGATGTACCAGTCAGTATGGTCCTGGTAACAGGCCTGATGTGACCAGCCAGTATGGTCCTGGTAACAGGCCTGATGTGACCAGTCAGTATGGTCCTGGTAACAGGCCTGATGTGACCAGTCAGTATGGTCCTGGTAACAGGCCTGATGTGACCAGCCAGTATGGTCTGTATTGTGAGTTCCAGCTATGTCCAGAGTGTATGGTAAATGTTCTGTTGTGAGTTCCAGCTATGTCCAGAGTGTATGGTAAATGTTCTGTTGTGAGTTCCAGCTATGTCCAGAGTGTATGGTAAATGTTCTGTTGTGAGTTCCAGCTATGTCCAGAGTGTATGGTAAATGTTCTGTTGTGAGTTCCAGCTATGTCCAGGGTATGGTAAATGTTCTGTTGTGAGTTCCAGCTATGTCCAGAGTGTATGGTAAATGTTCTGTTGTGTGTTCCAGCTCCAGAGTGTATGGTAAATGTTCTGTTGTGAGTTCCAGCTATGGGTATGGTAAATGTTCTGTTGTGTGTTCCAGCTATGTCCAGAGTGTATGGTAAATGTTCTGTTGTGAGTTCCAGCTATGTGTATGGTAAATGTTCTGTTGTGAGTTCCAGCTATGGGTATGGTAAATGTTATGTTGTGAGTTCCAGCTATGTCCAGAGTTTATGGTAAATGTTCTGTTGTGAGTTCCAGCTATGTGTATGGTAAATGTTCTGTTGTGTGTTCCAGCTATGTCCAGAGTGTATGGTAAATGTTCTGTTGTGAGTTCCAGCTATGTCCAGAGTATATGGTAAATGTTCTGTTGTGAGTTCCAGCTATGGGTATGGTAAATGTTCTGTTGTGAGTTCCAGCTATGTTCTGTCGTGTGTTCCAGCTATGTGTATGGTAAATGTTCTGTTGTGAGTTCCAGCTATGGGTATGGTAAATGTTCTGTTGTGTGTTCCAGCTATGTGTATGGTAAATGTTCTGTTGTGAGTTCCAGCTATGTTCTGTTGTGAGTTCCAGCTATGTGTATTGTAAATGTTCTGTTGTGAGGTCTAGCTATGTGTATGGTAAATGTTCTGTTGTGAGTTCCAGCTATGTTCTGTTGTGAGTTCCAGCTATGTTCTGTTGTGAGTTCCTGCTATGTTCTGTCGTGAGTTCCAGCTATGTTCTGTGGTGTGTTCCAGCTATGTTCTGTGGTGAGTTCCAGCTATGTTCTGTGGTGAGTTCCAGCTATGTTCTGTGGTGAGTTCCAGCTATGTTCTGTGGTGTGTTCCAGCTATGTCCAGAGTGCCTGTAAGATCTTCAAGGCTGCGGAGGAGTGTCGTCTGGATGGAGACGAGGAGAAGGCCTATGTTCTCTACATGAAATACCTAACGGTTTATGATCTCATCAAGAAGAGGCCCGACTTCAAGCAGCAACAGGTGCCGACCGTGGTCCATTAGTTCACTCCGTACCACCGACGGTAGCCCTGTCTGAAACAAGTGTTTCTTTATGTGGACACGTTCAGGATCTAAACCTTCCTTGTTCTTCCATTTGGTCCCTAGTGAATACGACCCATGTTTTGCTACTCAGACCACAGAGGGAGTTCAAGCCATGCGATATGTTTTAATGGAGACTGGGAGCTCCCACCTCCCCATGTATTCAGTGGGTTTTTCAGACTGTAGGAATGTAATGGGGGGCGCAGCGTGTAGAGGGGAGAACAGGGGAGGGGGGGGGAGTAGTGGGTGAAGAGGGATTCAACCCCATGCCGACACGGGCTGTGTGCTTGTCGACTGCAGAACTAGTGATGAGCCACACTCCCACACGGGACTGTTATGATACTGACCATATTGAGGGTTCGATCCGTACGAGGACAAGGCTTCCTACCGTGATTTCACTCTCTATTGATTTTCCCGATTGGTTATAGAATAGTACTGTCTTACTCGAAGTGGATGCTGCTGGTTTCACGTTAACCATCAATACTAAATAAAGGTACTTGACATTGTGAAAAGTCATTCCGTTTGGCAACGACACAATGTATTGATCTTTGGCCAGCTGTGTTTTTCCCTTGTTGAGACCGCTGTCATCTGAAGCACCTTTCCTCTCTGTTGTCCAAGGAGTTCTTCCTGTCCGTGTTAGCCCACCAGCTTTAAAAAAGCCATAGAAGAAGCCGAGAAACTCTCTGAAAGCCTTAAACTCAGGTTGTGTGTTGTCGTCGTTTATTCACAGACATTGCGTTCACTATGTACCGGATGTTACTAAATCAACTGGTATTCAGTTGGCATAGGTTTTAGCTGAACTTCAATAACCATGAATGGTTTGAAGGAGAACATGGACTTTACCAAAGACGGAGATACGTTGATTTGAAGCTATAGAATCTCAGCCTAATGCTTCTACAGGTTACTGTTTCTGTTTTCCTGTGTTTTGTGTGTGTGTGTGTGTGTGTGTGTGTGTGCGTTTAGGTACGAGGAAGTCGAGGTTCGCAAAAAGCTTGAGGAGAAAGAGAGACAAGAGGAGAAGAAAAGGAGGGAGGATAAGACGGAGAAAGATGGAGGGAGGGCATCTCCGAAAGCAGGGAAAGAGATCAAGAAGGTAGGTCCCTGAATGATGACGGGGACACAACAGCTCTATCGAAGGCTGTGAGGTCGATACGTAAGCTCTGTCAGCACCACCCTGTCGACACCACCCCTGTCGACACCACCCCTGTCAGCACCACCCCTGTCGACACCACCCCTGTCGACACCACCCCTGTCGACACCACCCCTGTCAGCACCACCCCTGTCGACACCACCCCATGTCAGCACCACCCTGTCAGACACCACCCATGTCAGCACCACCCCTGTCGACACCACCCTGTCAGCACCACCCGTTGTCGACACCATCATTTGTCGACACCAGTTGTTGTGGTTGAGAGTTGGTCCTTTAAGATGCTGTGGTCTCAGTTGTAATGTTCTGTGTTCTAGGTAAAAGAGCAGAAGGAGTTGAAAAATTTAACTTCAAAAGGTAAGGATGGTGACCAGCAAACTGACTCAAATGCTTGTTAAAAAGTTTCAGAATTTGAGGTAATATGGGTTATGACATGAATATAAGTTGTTTTACACAACAGGTTGATGTTTATTGATTTATCCATCTTTATTATCCCCTCCGTACCTACCTCCCTCCCTCCGTACCTCCCTCCCGCCGTACATCCCTCCCTCCGTACCTCCCTCCTGCCGTACATCCCTCCCTCCGTACCTCCCTCCCTCCCGCCGTACATCCCTCCCTCCGTACCTCCCTCCCTCCCGCCGTATCTCCCGCCGTACCTCCCTCCCGCCGTACATCCCTCCCTCCCGCCGTACATCCTCCCTCCCCGTACATCCCTCCCATCCCTCCCTCCCGCCGTACATCCCTCCCCCTCCCGCCGTACCTCCCTCCCTCCGTACCTCCCTCCCTCCGTACATCCCTCCCTCCGTACCTCCCTCCCTCCGTACATCCCTCCCTCCGTACATCCCTCCCTCCGTACCTCCCTCCCGCCGTACCTCCCTCCCTCCCGCCGTATATCCCTCCCGCCGTATATCCCTCCTCCGTACCTCCCTCCCTCCGTACCTCCCTCCTCCGTACCTCCCTCCCTCCGTACCTCCCTCCCTCCGTACATCCCTCCCTCCGTACATCCCTCCCTCCGTACATCCCTCCCTCCGTACATCCCTCCCGCCGTACATCCCTCCCTCCCGCCGTACATCCCTCCCTCCCGCCGTACCTCCCTCCCTCTCTCCCTCCCTCCCTCCCTCCCTACCTCCCTCTCTCCGTACCTCCCTCCCTACCTCCCTCCCCCTCCCTACCTCCCTCCGTACCTCCCTCCCTCTCTCCGTACCCCTCTCTCCTCCGTACCTCCCTCTCTCCCTCCCTCCCTCCCTCCCTCCGTACCTCCCTCCCTCTCTCCGTACCTCCCTCCCTCTCTCCGTACCTCCCTCCGTACCTCCCTCCCTCCCTCCTCCCTACCTCCCTCCCTCCGTACCCTCTCTCCGTACCTCCCTCTCTCCGTACCTCCCTCCCTACCTCCCTCCCTCCCTACCTCCCTAGCTGCGGTGTCAGCAGGAGGGATCACAGCAGAGGGGTTGTTCAAGATGATGAGGGACCAGGCCATTACGGTCATTGTGATGGACGCTCGCTGCCTCCGAGACTTCCAGGACTCACAGATCCAGGTCCCCACCCAGACTGTCATCAGTGTCCCAGAGGAGGCTATCAACCCTGGGTACGGAGGGAGCGATGGGTGACCCATGCCCAAATAAATGTATTAAAAACGACTAATAATCACTACGGGCTACAAGCTGTCTTCTCTGGGGCCACATTCAGCCCGTGGGCCGTGTGTTGTGCACCCCTGCACAGGGTAACAGGTCATCATTCTGTTCCCACAGCATCACAGTGAACCAGATTGAGGCCAATCTACCTGATGCGTCCAGAGAGACGTGGAAGAGACGGGGGTTCGTAGATTACATCATCCTACTGGACTGGTTCAGCTCTGTTACTGACCTCAAACTGGGAAGCACCTTACAAAGCCTCAAAGATGCTCTCTCTTCAAGGTAACATAACATAGGAATGTGTGTTTCCATTGAGGTAATGTGTGTTTCCATTGAGGTAATGTGTGTTTCCATTGAGGTAATGTGTGTTTCCATTGAGGTAATGTGTGTTTCCATTGAGGTAATGTGTGTTTCCATTGAGGTAATGTGTGTTTCCATTGAGGTAATGTGTGTTTCCATTGAGGTAATGTGTGTTTCCATTGAGGTAATGTGTGTTTCCATTGAGGTAATGTGTGTTTCCATTGAGGTAATGTGGGTTTCCTCAGTCAGTGTGTTTAATTGAGGTAATGTGTGTTTCCATTGAGGTAATGTGTGTTTCCTCAGTCAGTGTGTTTCCATTGAGGTAATGTGTGTTTCCATTGAGGTAATGTGTGTTTCCTCAGTCAGTGTGTTTCCATTGAGGTAATGTGTGTTTCCTCAGTCAGTGTGTTTCCATTGCTCTGGATAAGAGCGTCTGCTAAATGACTTAAATGTAATGTAAATGAGGTAATGTGTGTTTCCTCAGTCAGTGTGTTTCCATTGAGGTAATGTGTGCTTCCTTGAGGGTGTGTTTCCATTGAGGTAATGTGTGTTTCCTCAGTCAGTGTGTTTCCATTGAGGTAATGTGGGTTTCCTCAGTCAGTGTGTTTCCATTGAGGTAATGTGTGTTTCCTCAGTCAGTGTGTTTCCATTGAGGTAATGTGTGTTCCCTCAGTCAGTGTGTTTCCATTGCTCTGGATAAGAGCGTCTGCTAAATGACTTAAATGTAATGTAAATGAGGTAATGTGTGTTTCCTCAGTCAGTGTGTTTCCATTGAGGTAATGTGTGCTTCCTCAGTCGGTGTGTTTCCATTGAGGTAATGTGTGTTTCCTCAGTCAGTGTGTTTCCATTGAGGTAATGTGGGTTTCCTCAGTCAGTGTGTTTCCATTGAGGTAATGTGTGTTTCCTCAGTCAGTGTGTTTCCATTGAGGTAATGTGTGTTCCCTCAGTCAGTGTGTTTAATTGAGGTAATGTGTGCTTCACAGTGGGACAGTACCACTATCCTGCGTAGTGAGCCCATGGTTCTGGAGGGAGGCTATGAGAGCTGGCTCCTCTTCTACCCCATGTACACATCCAACGCCAAAGTCAGACCGCCCCGAACACACAGCTACAGCACCCTCCCACAGCGTGAGTACCCCTTAACCCTTACCTTAACCCTCACCCTAACCCCCCGAACACACAGCTACAGCACCCTCCCACAGCGTGAGTACCCTTTAACCCTCACCCTAACCCCCCGAACACACAGCTACAGCACCCTCCCACAGCGTGAGTACCCCTTAACCCTTACTTTAACCCTCACCCTAACCCCCCGAACACACAGCTATAACACGCTCCCACAGTGTGAGTAACCCTTACCTTAACCCTCACCCTAACCCCCCGAACACACAGCTATAACACCCTCCCACAGCGTGAGTACCCCTTAACCCTTACCTTAACCCTAACCCCCCCCGAACACACAGCTACAGCACCCTCTCACAGCGTGAGTACCCCTTAACCCTTACCTTAACCCCGAACACACAGCTATAACACCCTCCCACAGCGTGAGTACCCCTTAACCCTCACCTTAACCCCGAACACACAGCTATAACACCCTCCCACAGCGTGAGTACCCTTTAACCCTCACCCTAACCCCGAACACACAGCTACAGCACCCTCCCACAGCGTGAGTACCCTTTAACCCTCACCCTAACGCCCGAACACACAGCTACAGCACCCTCCCACAGCGTGAGTAGTCAGCCACCAATTTTGCAAGTTCTCCCACTTAAAAAGATGAGAGAGGGCTGTAATTTTCATCATAGGTACACTTCAACTATGACAGACAAAATGAAAAAAAAAATCCAGAAAATCACATTGTAGGATTTTTAATGAATTTATTTGCAAATTATGTCTGACCCACTGGGAATGTGAAAATTCGAAAAAATAATTCTCTACTATTATTCTGACATTTCACATTCTTAAAATAAAGTGGTGATCCTACCTGACCTAAGACAGGGCATTTTTACTAGGATTAAAAATCAGGAATTGTTAACTGAGTTTAAATGTATTTGGCTAAGGTGTAAGTGAACTTCTATTTCTTATTCCATCCCTTCGATTTGTGTGTATAAAGTAGTTGTGGAATTGTTAGATAGTGCTGCACTGTCAGAACTAGGAGCACAAGCATTTCACTACACTCTCATTAATATCTGTGTATATGTGTGGTATATGGTATGTGACCAATAACATCTCTTAACCATGTGTATGTGACCAATAACATGTGATTTGGTTTAGACCTCTGGATTAGGAGTTATTGTATCATTACTTGTTCATGTTTTCTGTTGAGCAGTGAACTTCAGCTACCCGTCACTGGAGGAGCCCAAACCTCCAACCCCTCCTCCCCCCGAGCCGGACCCTGAACCCCAGGCTCCCCCTGCCTCCCTGGGTAGCGTACAGGTGAACGGTGCCCCCCTGGAGGAACTGACCCCCTCCACATGGATGGAGGCTGACGCCACAGACTCACCCCACACAGGGTTCACTCACCCTGGAGTAGACCACAGCAAGAAGGACCCTGGAGCTGGTCCAGGGACCCCCAGCCAGCCTGGAGGGACAGCCAAGCACATCCCACAGGTTACTGCACGAGCTCATGCATTTGTTTGTTTTTATCATTCATTCAATAAATATTTAGCTTTTTAAATATATTAAAAGCATAGTTTACCCATCACAATATGACATTGGGTTCATTATTTATTTCTTTAACCTTTATTTAACCAGGCAAGTCAGTTAAGAACTAATTCTTATTTTCAATGACGGCCTAGGAACAGTGGGTTAACTGCCTGTTCAGGGGCAGAACGACAGATTTGTACCTTGTCAGCTCGGGGTTTGAACTTGCAACCTTCCGGTTACTATGTGGGAAAATGGTAATGTATTACGTACCATGGCTTGCATTGGATTTGTGATACAAGTCCTAAAACCAATAGCGTTTTGAAAACAGTGCCAGGGAAAACTAAACTAAATCATGGATCGTTCTCATACATTGAGACGGCGTACAGGGTAAAGGAAACCAATTGTCATTTGGGTCAACTGTCCCTTCAAATATATTTCAAGAGAAATCACAATGAGATATTGATAGCTTTTTCCTAGTTCTCAATAGTCCAGAAAGACTGTGTTAATGTCACCACCTAACCTGCCCAGGGACTTCGGTTGAAAATTAGCCGGCTGGCTAAAACCGGCACTTTTACAGAAACGTTGATTTAATGTGCACTGTCCAAGTAAAAATGTAAACTCAAAACTTAAATTTCTGCTTTTTATTGTTCTTCAAATGTCTAATTAAAAGCTTAATCCTCCCTGTTTGTTACCCCCCTCTCCTGCCGTTCCTCGCTCCCCCAGATCGACCGTACCAAGAAGCCATCAGTCAGAGTCTCAGACGGGTCTAAACCCCCTGGATGCCCTCCCCAGGGACCTGCCCCCTCCTCCCAGAATGGCCCGTCTGTACCCCAACCCAACCGCTCAGTCAAACCGGCCTTTGACCGGCGGTGCCGCTGACGGACGAGGAACGAGGTCAGATCCACACAGAGACGGCGGCTCTGATGGAGAAGGCCCGGAGAGAGCAGGAACAACGCAAACAGGAACGCCGCACCGAGGAGAGTGGAGAGAGAGGGAACGCCGGGAGAAGGAAAATGAGGAGATGGAGAGGAGGAAAGAGGAAGAGAACAGGACTCAGGAGAGGAAGAGGTTGGAGAGACACAAGGCAGAGGAGGAGAAGGAGAACGGGGTTAGGGAAGAGCGAGAGAAGGGGAAGGAGCAGAGGGAGGATACGCCGACCAATGGTGATTCTCTGGACTCGCCGGCTCCCAACCGTATCGTCACGGAGATTAAGGTCAGTGTCTCTGTCTATCTGTGGCTGCGTTCTGATTCTCTACCCTTCTCATAGAAGGCGTTCACTCATGTCATTTAAAGCTTTGGTTTGGTGCACGCATGGGAGGAGGGAGTTTCCACCATCTTCCTCACACCAGTCCTTTTAAAACCATGAGGAGTGAACAACTTCATGGTATCCAATTGGTTAGTTAGTCGCTGCAACTCCTGTGCGTCCTCCGAAACCCAACCAAGCCGCACGGATTCTTGACACAATGTCCACTTCAACTGGACTTAACCTGGAAGCCAGCCGCACCAATGTGTCGGAGGTGACCGTGTCAGCACTGCACCCCCCCACCGCTAGTGCGCGATGGGACAAGGACAGACCCTCCCCTAACCCAGACGACGCTGGGCCAGTTGTTCTCCCAGTCGAGGCCGGCTGCGACTGAGCCTGGATTCGAACCCAGAATCTCGAGTGGCACAGCCTTAGACCACTGCGCCACTCCGGAGGCCAGTGTCTGTCATTATACCCTGTTATACCCTGACTACAATGCTCACGTCACAAAATAAATGTAGAAATGTATGTTATTCAATTATTGCACCTGCGCGGCTCGCACGCGTCAACGAGCGTCTCCGTTGCCAAGGGCTAAAAAGAAGTCAGTTCTATTTCTGACGCAGATCACACTGCAAGTCCTGCCTCTCCCATCTCCTCATTGGTTTATAGAAGCAGGTACCCACGTGCCATCTTCTCATTGGTTATACCCACGTGGGGGATTGAAAGATGAACTGTTGCCGGTTGTTGTGGTAATACTATGAAAGTTTTTATGCCAATTATATAAGTTCAAAGATGAAAAAGCCTGCAAGGAGGAGAGATGACTAGAAACAACTTGGTTGACCGTTTTATGTGTGGATTAATTGTCGGAGTAGAGGACCTTGTGCATTTCAGGAAAAATAACAACTCAATGTTTATATCCCAGGACAAATTAGCTAGCAACAGCAAGCTAGCTAGCTAAATTGCCATAAATGTTTAATACTTTTCGACTTGTCCCCAAATTAATGTAATTGGTTCAGAGTTTGTTTTGATATTTTAACCTGCGTGTCGTGATCGCGTTTGATGTAGGGGGACAAAATAAATGTATGCACGATGGCGCTAATGCGCAGCCGGTTTGGGTTCCTTTATTTATACAGGTACGTCAATTAAGAACAGATTCTTATTTACAATGATGACCTGTCAAGCACATCAATACACAACAATGACTCTATACACATCTATATTCACATCAATTACACTACACACCCTCTGGCTTCTGCTACCCAAATATTGTAACCCAACTAAACGTCCTCCCACTGTCAACTGTGTTTATTTTCAGCAAACTTAACCTGTGTAAATATTTGTATGAACATAACAAGATTCAACAACTGAAATGAAAAAATGTGTCCCTGAACAAAGGGGGGGTCAAAATCAAAAGTAACAGTCTCTGGAGTGGTGTGGCCACCAGCTGCATTAAGTACTGCAGTGCATCTCCTCCTCATGGACTGCACCAGATTTGCCAGTTATCGCTGTGAGATGTTACCCCACTCTTCCACCAAGGGACGTGAAAGTTCCCGGACATTTCTGTGGGGAATGGCCCTAGCCCTCGCCCTCCGATCCAACAGGTCCCAGACATCCCTGTGGGGAATGGCCCTAGCCCTCGCCCTCCGATCCAACAGGTCCCAGACATCCCTGGGGGGAATGGCCCTAGCCCTCACCCTCCGATCCAACAGGTCCCAGACATCCCTGGGGAATAGCCCTCACCCTCCGATCCAACAGGTCCCAGACGTGCTCAATGGTATTGAGATCCGGGCTCTTCGCTGGCCATGGCAGAAAATTGACATTCCTGTCTTGCAGGAAATCACGCACAGAACGAGCAGTATAGCTGGTGGCATTGTCATGCTGGAGGGTCATGTCAGGATGAGCCTGCAGGAAGTGTACTACATGAGGGAGGATGATGTCTTCCCTGTAACGCACAGCGTTGAGATTGCCTGCGATGACGACAAGCTCAGTCCGATGATGCTGTGACACACCACCCCAGACCATGACGGACCCTCCACTTCCAAATCGATCCCGCTCCAGAGTACATCAATCATGCTCCAGAGCACAGGCCTCGGTGTAACTCTCATTCCTTCAACGATAAATGCGAATCCGCTCACCCTTGGTGAGACAAAATCACAACTCGTCAGTGAAGAGCACTTTTTGTCCAGTCTTGTCTGACGGTGGGTTTGTGCCCATAGGCGACATTGTTGCCGGTGATGTCTGGTGGGGGACCTGCATTACAACAGGCCTACAAGCCAACCTCTCTCAGCCTATTGTGGACGGTCTTAGCACTGATGGAGGGATTGTGCATTATTGGTGTAACTCGGGCAGTTGTTGTTGCCATCCTGTACCTGTCCTCAGGTGTGATGTTCGGATGTACCGATCCTGTGTAGGTGTTGTTACACGTGGTCTGCCACACGTGGTCTGCCACTGCGAGGAGGATCAGCTGTCCGTCCTGTCTCCCCTGTAGCGCTGTCTTAGGCGTCTCAGAGTACAGACATGGCAATTTATTGCCCTGGCCACATTTGCAGTCCTCGTGCCTCCTTGCAGCATGCCTAAGGCACGTTCACGCAGATGAGCAGGGACCCTGGGCATCTTTCTTTTGGTGTTTTTCAGAGTCAGTAGAAAGGCCACTTACTGTCCTAAGTTTTCATAACTGTGACCTTAATTGCCTACCGTCTGTAAGCTGTTAGTGTCTTAACGACCATTCCACAGGTGCATGTTCCTTAATTGTTTATGGTTAATTGAATAAGAAATACAGTGTAGATATTGGCCAGCATCCTTGAGGCGCCTTGTCACTGTTGACGTTGAGACTGTTGTTTTGCGGGTAGTGTTTAATGAAGCTGCCAGTTTTGTGAGGCATCGGTTTCTCAAACTAGACACTCTAATGTTCTCTTGCTCTGTTGTGCACCGGGGCCTCCCACTCCTCTTTCAATTCTGGTTAGAGCCAGTTTCCGCTGTTCTGTGAAGGGAGTAGTACACAGAGTTGTACAAGATCTTCAGTTTCTTGGCAATTTCTCGCATGGAATAGCCTTCATCAGAACAAGAATAGACTGACGAGTTTCAGAAGAAAGTGCTTTGTTTCTGGCCATTTTGAGCCTGTAATGGAACCCACAAACGCTGATGCTCCAGATTCTCAGATAGCCTAAAGAAGGCCATTTTTATTGCTTCTTTAATCAGGACAACAGTTTTCAGCTATAATAATAATAATAATATATGGCATTTAGCAGACGCTTTTATCCAAAGCGACTTACAGTCATGTGTGCATACATTCTACGTATGGGTGGTCCCGGGATCGAACCCACTACCCTGGCGTTACAAGCACCATGCTCTACCAACTGAGCTACAGAAGGACCGCTGTGCTAATATAATTGCAAAGGGGTTTTCTAATGATCAATTAGCCTTTTAAAATGCTAAACTTTGATTAACTAACACAACGTGCCATCAGAACACAGTAGTGATGGTTACTGATAATGGGCCTCTGTACACCTATGTTCGTAGATATTCCATTTGAAAAATCAGCCGTTTCCAGCTACAATAGTCATTTACAACATTAACAATGTCTTCACTGTATTTCTGATCAATTTGATATTATTTTATTCTTTCAAAAATGACATTTCTAAGTGACTCCAAACAGTAGTGTATGTACAGTAGTATGTACAGTTGAAGTGGGAAGTTTACATACACTTAGGTTGAGTCATTAAAACGCTTTTCAACCACTCCACAAAAATGTCTTGTTAATAACAAACTATAGTTTTGGCAAGTTGGTTAGGACATGTACATTGTGCATGACACAAGTCATTTTTCCATCTCCACCAACTTTAAGGACTTTGGAGATCATTCCACATGAGTGGTGCCACAAGACTAAAAGCAGATTGACCTCCAGGGTTCGCTATCCCTGAGTCCAGGTCTGGTAACTTGTACGTCTGAAGGTTACCAATGAGGTCAATTATGACGGATGTTTTGCTAGAGGGCTTTCTAACCAAAAAGAGCGCAATGGCATCCAACGACGAGACTTCAAGGAGGGCCAGCCTACTTTCTCCGTCTGTCTGTGGCAGTGAGTCTCTGTTTCTGTGATGCTGAAAGAGACACTAAGCATCTAACCGTTTCTCCCAGTCTCTACTGTACCTTTTCAGCCCAACACCAGTAAGCCCATCCCATAGCCAACCCATCTCTTAATATAAACCCCATCCATCCATCTCACCAGTCTGATAGTATCCACAATTTGATACTATCCGTTAGCCACCAGTTAGTAAGCAGTCTGTCCCCAATGACCAGCGGAAATCTGATAAGCCCATCCCATGTGTAACCCATATCCTACTACAGTGGTTCTCAAACCTCTCCTTGGGGACCCCCAGCCGGTCCAAACCTCTCCTCAGGGACCCCCAGCCGGTCCAAACCTCTCCTCAGGGACCCCCAGCCGGTCCAAACCTCTCCTCAGGGACCCCCAGCCGGTCCAAACCTCTCCTCAGGGACCCCCAGCTGGTCCAAACCTCTCCTCAGGGACCCCCAGCTGGTCCAAACCTCTCCTCAGGGACCCCCAGCTGGTCCAAACCTCTCCTCAGGGACCCCCAGCTGGTCCAAACCTCTCCTCAGGGACCCCCAGCTGGTCCAAACCTCTCCTCAGGTACCTCCAGCCGGTCCATGTATTTGATCTACAACTTGTCAACGAATCATCAGGCCCTTGACCTGGCGAATCAATCATCAGGCCCTTGACCTGGCGAATCAATCATCAGGCCCTTGACCTGGCCAATCAAACATCAGGCCCTAGACCTGGTGAATCAATCAGGCCCTTGATTAGGTGAATGTCATCATGCTCTTGACTAGGCAAATCAATTATCTGGCCCTTGACCTGGCGAATCAATCATCAGGCCCTAGACCTGGAATCAATCATCAGGCCCTTGACCTCGAATCAATCATCAGGCCCTTGACCTGGTGAATCAATCATCAGGCCCTTGACCTGGTGAATCAATCATCAGGCCCTTGACCTGGTGAATCAAACATCAGGCCCTTGACCTGGTGAATCAGGTGAGATAGTTTAGGGTTACCTTTGTGAAACACCTGGGGGGTTCCTGAGGAGAGATTTGGAGAACCACTGTCCTAATATACAGCCCATCAATCTCACTGATACCCATAAAGCTAATCTGTACAGTGAAATGATGTGAGCTGTGCTGTGCTGTGTCCCTCCCAAACCCCAGGCTCCCTCCCCCATGAAGCTTAGTGGTGATGTAAAGAGGAGTCGTCAGCCTGGGACGTTAAAGCATAGAACAGTTGATGACTATGTCATACCCAAGGTATATAATCACCACTCTGAACCACCACCTCATTATGGCATGTTGTTGTTTTAGAAAAAGCTTCAGTATTTATTTAGGAGTTTTGTTTCTGCATCCAGGGTGCATGGTCTCGACCGCTGTTGGAAATGGCGGGATGCAATGGCGTTATGGGGACGTTTGATCCCCAAGTTTGCTTTTTTCTTTTCTTTTTTTAATTTGTTCTACCATCGCCTGCCGGGAACGTTCTAGTGAAGCAACAGGAGAACCCTGCATTTAAATACTACTGATAGCTGTCCCCTTTGACTGGGTATTTAAATACTACCGATAGCTGTACCCCTTTGACTGGGTATTTAAACACTACCGATAGCTGTCCCCTTTGACTGGGTATTTAAATACTACCGATAGCTGTCCCCTTTGTCCCAGCATTTAAACACTACCGATAGCTGTCCCCTTTTGACTGGGTATTTAAATACTACCGATAGCTGTCCCCCTTTGTCCCAGCATTTAAATACTACCGATAGCTGTCCCCCTTGTCCCAGCATTTAAATACTACCGATAGCTGTCCCCTTTGACTGGGTATTTAAACACTACCGATAGCTGTCCCCTTGACTGGGCATTTAAATACTACCGATAGCTGTCCCCCTTTGACTGGGCATTTAAATACTACCGATAGCTGTCCCCCTTTGACTGGGCATTTAAATACTACCGATAGCTGTCCCCCTTTGACTGGGTATTTAAACACTACCGATAGCTGTCCCCCTTTGACTGGGCATTTAAATACTACCGATAGCTGTCCCCCTTTGACTGGGCATTTAAATACTACCGATAGCTGTCCCCCTTTGACTGGGCATTTAAATACTACCGATAGCTGTCCCCCTTGACTGGGCATTTAAATACTACCGATAGCTGTCCCCCTTTGACTGGGCATTTAAATACTACCGATAGCTGTCCCCTTTGACTGGGCATTTAAATACTACCGATAGCTGTTCCCCTTGTCCCCTGCATTTAAATACTACCGATAGCTGTCCCCTTTTGACTGGGCATTTAAATACTACCGATAGCTGTCCCCCTTTTGACTGGGCATTTAAATACTACCGATAGCTGCCCCCCTTTTGACTGGTCAGAATTCTCCTTACATTGGCTGCGCTCTACACACTGTGTGTAACGTGTGTGTAACGTATGTGTAATGTATGTAATGTGTGTGTTGTCCCACAGCGGGAGCTCCTAACCAGAGCCAGAAGTGAAGAGATGGGGAGGAGTGTACCAGGTCTGCCTGTTGGCTGGATGAAGGTAAAAACAAACACTTAACTGACATCTCAAACTATTCAACTTTTTAGTTTCTTGATGTTTAAAGAGAACTGCTAAGTAGCCAGCAAGGGGGGGAAAGCATTGAAGTGTACATATTCTATCAGTGTAATGATTAACTACATCACATGCAAATACGATGGAGAATGTTTTCACACACAACCATCTGTTCTGGGAAAAAGAAAATGGAGGACGAAATAAACTCTCCCCTCTCCTCTCTATCCTCTCTACACCAGTTCTTGGATACGGTAACCGGTACCTACCGTTACTACCATTCCCCAACCAACCGGGTGCACCGCTACCCCTGAGGTCAGCGTGCCCCAGACGCCCCCTCCACCCCTCCTACGGCCAAACAGAAGCAGCCTCGCCCGCTGAGCCAGACCAGACCATGGACCGTGACCAGGAGCAGTCCAAACTGAAACGTTCCTATTCTTCTCCAGACATCAGCCAGGACCTGAGGGAGGAGGGGCTAAAGAAGGTTACCGCCCCTATAACTGCAGCCACGCGCCCAACCTTTAACAGGGAAACCAAGTAGGTGACATCATCGTCACATGGATATGGGCCTGGTCAATATATACGTTTCACTCACTCAGATTAAGCCTACTACTGGACTAAAAAGCTATTTTTCAATGACAAATAAATATGTTTTTAAATCCTGGGGTGTATTCATTAGTTGGATTCCGTTGCAAAGCGTTTTGTCTGTTACGAAACGTTTTTCCAACGGAAACCGTTTACCGTTTTACTCTAGGAACCAAACGGAAGCCAACAGAGAAAACAGAACGAAACTGGGAGGGACCTAGCTGAAATGTCCAATCGAAACACTTTCCGTTACAAAATGTTTTGCAGCAGACACCGAATCCGACTAATGAATACACCCCTCGACTACAACTTAACCTGAGTCTGGGGTTAAAATCAACCCTTGGTCTAAATTGAATTTAAATGTTTCTAGATCATTTGGATTCATGGATATTATATAAAAATATATACTATTGGATTATGACAACTTGATTTAAAAGGTTTGAGTCTCCATAAGTATTTAATTTCTGTATGAAAGTTGACGACGTCACAGAAGCCGTTTTGTAATGTTTATTTGGCGGTACTGTGTGTAACTTGTCACTGCCGTCCGTCCCCCAGACCGTCCACCGCTAGCGTCTACACCAAGGTGGAGATCGCCCGCCCGTCTGCGGCTAAGATCCGCAACCTGAACCCTGTGTTCGGCGGTCTCGGCGCCTCGCTCACCGGCCTGCGTAACCTCGGTAACACCTGCTACATGAACTCCATCCTGCAGTGTCTCTGCTCTGCAACATCAACAGGTCAGTCATGTAGTGGTAATGATAATGTAGTGGTTTATAATGGCCATGGTCGACTACTTCAACAAGAACCTCTATCAGGAGGATATCAACAGGTCAGTCATGTAGTGGTAATGATAATGTAGTGGTTTATAATGTAACACCCCGGCCATGGTCGACTACTTCAACAAGAACCTCTATCAGGAGGATATCAACAGGTCAGTCATGTAGTGGTAATGATAATGTAGTAATGATAATGTAGTGGTTTATAATGTAACACCCCGGCCATGGTCGACTACTTCAACAAGAACCTCTATCAGGAGGATATCAACAGGTCAGTCATGTAGCGGTAATGATAATGTAGTAATGATAATGTAGTGGTTTATAATGTAACACCCCGGCCATGGTCGACTACTTCAACAAGAACCTCTATCAGGAGGATATCAACAGGTCAGTCATGTAGTGGTAATGATAATGTAGTAATGATAATGTAGTAATAACACTTCAACAAGAATTACTACCAAGATAAGAGAATCATACATATACAGCTAACTCTCTGTCTCTCTCTCTCTCTCTCTCTCTCTCTCTCTGTAAGAGTCTCTGTCTCTGTCTCTGTCTCTGTCTCTCTGTCTCTGTCTCTGTCTCTGTCTCTGTCTCTCTCTCTCTCTCTCTCTCTCTCTCTCTCTCTCTCTCTCTCTCTCTCTCTCTCTCTCTGTCTCTCTGTCTCTCTGTCTCTCTCTCTCTCTCTCTCTCTCTCTCTGTCTCTCTCTCTCTCTCTCTCTCTCTGTCTGTCTCTCTGTCTCTCTCTCTCCCACCCTCCTCTCTGTCTCTCTCTCTCTCTCTCTCCCACCTCTCCTCTCTCTCTCTCTCTCTCTCTCTCTCTCTCCCACTCTCTCCTTCTGTCTCTCTCTCTCTCTCTCTCCTTCTGTCTCTCTCTCTGTCACTCTCTGTCTCTCTCTCTCTCTGTCTCTCTCTCTCTCTCCCACCCTCCTTCTGTCTCTCTTTTCTCTCTGTCTCTCCTCCCTCCTCCGTCTGTCTCTGTCTCTCTCTCTCGTCTCTCTCTCTCTCTCTCTCTGTGTCACTCCCCCCGACAGGGCAAACATCCTGGGTCACCGAGGCGAGGTGGCAGAGGAGTTTGGTGTGATCATGAAGGCTCTCTGGTCAGGCCTGTATAAGTGTATCAGCCCCGTGACTTTAAGGTCACTATAGGGAAGATCAATGAATCCTTCTCTGGCCATGAACAACAGGACTCCCAGGAGCTGCTGCTCTTCCTTATGGACGGACTCCACGAGGACCTCAACAAGGTGGGGAGACCGGAAAGTCTCGGACAGGAGAAAAGTCATTAACAAGGAACATAGTGTGAACATTACCTAGAGTTGTATTGAGGAGATGGTCTGAGGAGAGAGGAGAGGAGATCTCTCTGTGGGGAGAGAGGAGAGGAGGGAGAGAGGAGAGGGAGATGGGTGGGGAGAGAGGAGAGGAGATGGTGTGGAGAGAGGAGAGGAGATGGTGTGGGGAGAGAGGAGAGGAGATGGTGTGGGGAGAGAGGAGAGGAGATGGTGTGGGGAGAGAGGAGAGGAGATGGTGTGGGGAGAGAGGAGAGGAGATGGTGTGGGGAGAGAGGAGAGGAGATGGTGTGGGGAGAGAGGAGAGGAGAATGTGGGGAGAGAGGAGAGGAGATGGTGGGGAGAGAGGAGAGGGGAGATGTGGGGGAGAGAGGAGAGGAGATGGTGAGAGGGAGAGAGGAGAGGAGATGGTGTGGAGAGAGGAGATGGTGTGGAGAGAGGAGATGGTGTGGGAGAGGAGATGGTGTGGGGAGAGGAGATGGTGTGGGGAGAGAGATGGTGTGGGGAGATGGTGGGGAGAGAGGAGAGGAGATGGTGTGGGGGAGCTGAGATGGTGTGGGGAGAGGAGATGGTGGGGAGAGGAGAGGGGGAGAGGAGATGGCGTGGGGAGAGGAGATGGCGTGGGGAGAGGAGATGGTGTGGGGGAGAGATGGCGTGGGGAGAGGAGATGGCGTGGGGAGAGGAGATGGCGTGGGGAGGAGATGGCGTGGGGAGAGGAGATGCGTGGGGGAGAGGAGATGGCGGGGGAGAGGAGATGGCGTGGGGAGAGGAGAGATGGGTGGGGAGAGGAGATGGCGTGGGGAGAGGAGATGGCGTGGGGAGAGGAGATGGCGTGGGGAGAGGAGATGGGGGGGGAGGAGATGGCGTGGGGAGAGGAGATGGCGTGGGGAGAGGAGATGGCGGGGGAGAGGAGATGTGGGGGAGAGGAGAGGAGATGGCGTGGGGAGAGAGGAGAGGAGATGGCGTGGGGAGAGAGGAGAGGAGATGGCGTGGGGAGAGAGGAGAGGAGATGGCGTGGGGGAGAGAGGAGATGGTGGAGGAGGAGATGGTGAGAGGAGAGGAGATGGTGAGAGGAGATGAGATGGAGAGAGGAGAGGAGAGGAGATGGTGGGGGAGAGAGGAGATGGTGTGGGGAGAGAGGAGATGGTGTGGGGAGAGAGGAGATGGTGTGGGGAGAGAGGAGATGGTGTGGGGAGGGAGGAGATGGTGTGGGGAGGGAGGAGATGGTGGGGAGGAGGAGAGGAGATGGGGAGGAGGAGAGAGGAGATGGTGTGGGAGAGGAGATGGTGTGGGGAGAGGAGATGGTGTGGGGAGAGGAGATGGGTGAGGAGAGGAGATGGTGTGAGGAGAGGAGATGGTGTGAGGAGAGGAGATGGGAGATGGGAGAGGAGATGGTGTGAGAGGAGATGTGAGGAGAGGAGATGGTGTGAGGAGAGGAGATGGTGTGAGGAGAGGAGATGGTGTGAGGAGAGGAGATGGGGAGGGAGGAGAGGAGATGGGGGAGGGAGGAGAGGAGATGGTGAGAGGAGATGAGATGGAGAGAGGAGAGGAGATGGTGAGAGGAGATGAGATGGTGTGAGGAGAGAGGAGAGGAGATGGTGTGAGGAGAGAGGAGAGGAGATGGTGTGAGGAGAGAGGAGAGGAGATGGTGTGAGGAGAGAGGAGAGGAGATGGTGTGAGAGAGAGGAGAGGAGATGGCGTGGGGAGAGAGGAGAGGAGATGGCGTGGGGAGAGAGGAGAGGAGATGGCGTGGGGAGAGAGGGAGAGGAGATGGCGTGGGGAGAGAGGAGAGGAGATGGCGTGGGAGAGAGGAGAGGAGATGGCGTGGGGAGAGAGGAGAGGAGATGGCGTGGGGAGAGAGAGAGGAGATGGCGGGGGGAGAGGAGGAGGTGATGGCGTGGGGGAGAGAGGAGAGGAGGTGGTGGCGTGGGGAGAGAGGAGAGGAGGTGGTGTGGGGAGAGAGGAGAGGAGGTGGTGGTGTGGGGAGAGAGGAGAGGAGGTGGTGTGGGGAGAGAGGAGTTGTAATGAGATGGTCCTCTGTCTGTCTCTGTCCATGGTGTCTGTCCTCTGTCTCTCTGTCCATGTTGTAATGACCTGTCCTCTGTCTGTCTCTGTCCATGTTGTAATGACCAGTCCTCTGCCTCTCCATGTTGTAATGACCTGTCCTCTGTCTCTCCATGTTGTAATGACCTGTCCTCTGTCTGTCTCTGTCCATGTTGTATGACCTGTCCTCTGTCTCTCTCTGAAGGCTGCTAACCGTAAGGGTTACATAGAGGAGGAGAATGACGATCTGGACGACCAGCGGGCTGCTGACCAGGCCTGGACCAAACACAAGCTGCTCAACGAGTCTGTCATCGTAGCGCTGTTCCAGGGTCAGTTTAAGAGCACAGTTCAGTGTCTCACCTGCCACAGGAAGTCCCGCACCTTCGAGACCTTTATGTACCTGACCCTGCCGCTGGCCTCCACCAACAAGTGTTCCCTGCAAGTAAGACAACACCTGTGTTTACACATACGGCTCTTCCAAATCAATACCCTTTTCTGATATTTTAAGTAGAAATTGGTCAAAAATATAGCATTTTATAAGCCTGTTATATTAAATTAAGGGCCCATATGGAAAATTCAATAAATAAGTACTTTTTTTTTTTCAATTTAAAGTTTTATTAAGTCTTCTTGTTTTTCAATCAACCAACAAAACACATTCCACATTCACAGATGTGACAGGCTTTAAAAAAAAGTTTAAATATATAATAATAATCATTTAAAAAATACAATTAAAATAAAAGATTTTAGAATAATAATATATATATTTTTATATGAATAAAAAGGAGCTGAAGTGCCACAGCGTTTTGACATGTCCCTTTGTGCATCTTTCTGACTTGTAGGAAGATTAGAACCCAGTTCATTTCCCCATCAGGGTAAAGCCCTGGTGATTCTGTATCTTTCTGACTTGTAGGAAGATTAGAACCCAGTTCATTTCCCCATCAGGGTAAAGCCCTAGTTATTCTGCATCTTTCTGGTTATTCTGCACCATGTCCTACTGTCCTGAAGCTGTCTAATCTAACCATGTCCAACTGTCCTGAAGCTGTCTAATCTAACCATGTCCTACTGTCCTGAAGCTGTCTAATCTAACCATGTCCTACTGTCCTGAAGCTGTCTAATCTAACCATGTCCTACTGTCCTGAAGCTGTCTAATCTAACCATGTCCTACTGTCCTGAAGCTGTCTAATCTAACCATGTCCTACTGTCCTGAAGCTGTCTAATCTAACCATGTCCAACTGTCCTGAAGCTGTCTAATCTAACCATGTCCTACTGTCCTGAAGCTGTCTAATCTAACCATGTCCTACTGTCCTGAAGCTGTCTAATCTAACCATGTCCTACTGTCCTGAAGCTGTCTAATCTAACCATGTCCTACTGTCCTGAAGCTGTCTAATCTAACCATGTCCTACTGTCCTGAAGCTGTCTAATCTAACCATGTCCTACTGTCCTGAAGCTGTCTAATCTAACCATGTCCTACTGTCCTGAAGCTGTCTAATCTAACCATGTCCTACTGTCCTGAAGCTGTCTAATCTAATCTAACCATGTCCTACTGTCCTGAAGCTGTCTAATCTAACCATGTCCAACTGTCCTGAAGCTGTCTAATCTAACCATGTCCTACTGTCCTGAAGCTGTCTAATCTAACCATGTCCAACTGTCCTGAAGCTGTCTAATCTAACCATGTCCTACTGTCCTGAAGCTGTCTAATCTAACCATGTTCTACTGTCCTGAAGCTGTCTAATCTAACCATGTCCTACTGTCCTGAAGCTGTCTAATCTAACCATGTCCTACTGTCCTGAAGCTGTCTAATCTAACCATGTCCTACTGTCCTGAAGCTGTCTAATCTAACATGTCCACTGTCCTGTGTTCCAGGACTGTCTAATCTAACCATGTCCTACTGTGTGTTCCAGGACTGTCTAATCTAACCATGTCCAACTGTCCTGAAGCTGTCTAATCTAACCATGTCCTACTGTCCTGAAGCTGTCCAATCTAACCATGTCCTACTGTCCTGAAGCTGTCTAATCTAACCATGTCCTACTGTCCTGAAGCTGTCTAATCTAACCATGTCCTACTGTGTGTTCCAGGACTGTCTAATCTAACCATATCCTACTGTGTGTTCCAGGACTGTCTAATCTAACCATGTCCTACTGTGTGTTCCAGGACTGTCTAATCTAACCATGGCCTACTGTCCTGAAGCCGTCTAATCTAACCATGTCCTACTGTGTGTTCCAGGACTGTCTAATCTAACCATGTCCTACTGTGTGTTCCAGGACTGTCTAATCTAACCATGTCCTACTGTGTGTTCCAGGAACGTCTATTCTAACCATGTCCTACTGTGTTCCAGGAACTTCTAATCTAACCATGAAGCTGTCTAATCTAACCATGTCCTACTGTCCTGAAGCTGTCTAATCTAACCATGTCCTACTGTCCTGAAGCTGTCTAATCTAACCATGTCCTACTGTCCTGAAGCTGTCTAATCTAACCATGTCCAACTGTCCTGAAGCTGTCTAATCTAACCATGTCCTACTGTGCTGTTCCATGTCCAACTGTCCTGAAGCTGTCTAATCTAACCATGTCCTACTGTCCTGTGTTCCAGGAACTGTCTAATCTAACCATGTTCTACTGTCCTGAAGCTGTCTAATCTAACCATGTCCTACTGTCCTGAAGCTGTCTAATCTAACCATGTCCTACTGTCCTGAAGCTGTCTAATCTAACTGTGTGTTCCATGTCTAATCTAACCATGTCCTACTGTGTGTTCCAGGACTGTCTAATCTAACCATGTCCTACTGTCCAGGAAGCTGTCTAATCTAACCATGTCCTACTGTCCTGAAGCTGTCTAATCTAACTGTCCAGACTGTCTAATCTAACCTGTCCTGCTGTGTGTTCCAGGACTGTAATCTAACCATGTCCTACTGTCCTGTCTAATCTAACCATGTCCTACTGTGTGTTCCAGGACTGTCTAATCTAACCATGTCCTACTGTGTGTTCCAGGACTGTCTAATCTAACCATGTCCTACTGTGTGTTGTCTATTTAACCATGTCCTACTGTGTTCCAGGAACTTCTAATCTAACCATGTCCTACTGTCCTGAAGCTGTCTAATCTAACCATGTCCTACTGTTCCCTGTCTAATCTAACCAAGCCGTCTAATCTAACCATGTCCTACTGTCCTGAAGCTGTCTAATCTAACCATGTCCTACTGTCCTGAAGCTGTCTAATCTAACCATGTCCTACTGTGTGTTCCAGGACTGTCTAATCTAACCATGTCCTACTGTGTGTTCCAGGACTGTCTAATCTAACCATGTCCTACTGTGTGTTCCAGGACTGTCTAATCTAACCATGTCCTACTGTGTGTTCCAGGACTGTCTAATCTAACCATGTCCTACTGTGTGTTCCAGGACTGTCTAATCTAACCCTGTCCTACTGTCCTGAAGCTGTCCAATCTAACCATGTCCTACTGTGTGTTCCAGGACTGTCTAATCTAACCATGTCCTACTGTCCTGAAGCCGTCTAATCTAACCATGTCCTACCCTGTGTTCCAGGACTGTCTAATCTAACCATGTCCTACTGTCCTGCAGCCGTCTAATCTAACCATGTCCTACTGTCCTGAAGCCGTCTAATCTAACCATGTCCTACTGTGTGTTCCAGGACTGTCTAATCTAACCATGTCCTACTGTGTGTTCCAGGACTGTCTAATCTAACCATGTCCTACTGTGTGTTCCAGGACTGTCTAATCTAACCATGTCCTACTGTCCTGAAGCTGTCTAATCTAACCATGTCCTACTGTGTGTTCCAGGACTGTCTAATCTAACCATGTCCTACTGTGTGTTCCAGGACTGTCTAATCTAACCATGGCCTACTGTCCTGAAGCTGTCTAATCTAACCATGTCCTACTGTGTGTTCCAGGACTGTCTAATCTAACCATGTCCTACTGTGTGTTCCAGGACTGTCTAATCTAACCATGTCCTACTGTCCTGAAGCTGTCTAATCTAACCATGTCCTACTGTGTGTTCCAGGACTGTCTAATCTAACCATGTCCTACTGTGTGTTCCAGGACTGTCTAATCTAACCATGTCCTACTGTCCTGAAGCTGTCCAATCTAACCATGTCCTACCCTGTGTTCCAGGACTGTCTAATCTAACCATGTCCTACTGTGTGTTCCAGGACTGTCTAATCTAACCATGTCCTACCCTGTGTTCCAGGACTGTCTAATCTAACCATGTCCTACTGTGTGTTCCAGGACTGTCTAATCTAACCATGTCCTACCCTGTGTTCCAGGACTGTCTAATCTAACCATGTCCTACTGTCCTGAAGCTGTCTAATCTAACCATGTCCTACCCTGTGTTCCAGGACTGTCTAATCTAACCATGTCCTACTGTGTGTTCCAGGACTGTCTAATCTAACCATGTCCTACTGTGTGTTCCAGGACTGTCTACTCTAACCATGTCCTACTGTGTGTTCCAGGACTGTCTAATCTAACCATGTCCTACTGTCCTGAAGCTGTCTAATCTAACCATGTCCTACTGTGTGTTCCAGGACTGTCTAATCTAACCATGTCCTACTGTGTGTTCCAGGACTGTCTACTCTAACCATGTCCTACTGTGTGTTCCAGGACTGTCTAATCTAACCATGTCCTACTGTGTGTTCCAGGACTGTCTAATCTAACCATGTCCTACCCTGTGTTCCAGGACTGTCTAATCTAACCATGTCCTACCCTGTGTTCCAGGACTGTCTAATCTAACCATGTCCTACCCTGTGTTCCAGGACTGTCTAATCTAACCATGTCCTACCCTGTGTTCCAGGACTGTCTGAAGTTGTTTTCTAAGGAGGAGAAGATGACCGACCAGAACAAGGTGTTCTGTCGACACTGTAAAGCTCTCAGAGACTCCGTCAAGAAACTGGAGATCTGGAAGGTTCCGCCCATCATACTGGTTCACCTTAAACGGTACCTACTGACCACACACATGACCGAGACACACACACACACACACACACACACACACACACACACACACACACACACACACACACACACACACACACACACACACACACACACACACACACACACACACACAGATAACGGTGTGTATTAACCCCAGTACTGCCGTCTGTTGTAGGTTCTCGTACGAGGGCCGTTGGAAGCAGAAGCTGCAGACCACAGTAGACTTCCCTCTGGAGAACCTGGACCTCAGTCAGTATGTCATCGGACCCAGACTCGGCCTCAAGAGATACAACCTGTTTGGAGTGTCTGTGAGTACTGTACAGCACCCGCCTGGAGACACTGTGGGTCAAACACTTTACTGTGCCGTCTTCTGGTCCCGTGTGGCTCGGTTGGTAGAGCATGGGGTCTTGTATCGACAGGGGGTTCCATTCCCCCAGTGGTCACTCATGGGGCGACAGGGTAGCCTTGTGGTTAGAGAGTTGGACTAGTAACCGGAAGGTTGCCTAGTGGTTAGAGCGTTGGACTAGTAACCGAAGGTTGCAAGTTCAAACCCCCGAGCTGACAAGGTACAAAATCTGTCGTTCTGCCCCTGAACAGGCACTTAACCCAATGTTCCTAGGCCGTCATTGAAAATAAGAATTTGTTCTTAACTGACTTGCCTGGTTAAATAAAGGTAAAACAAAATAAATACCAAAATGTATGCCCCCCATCAACTACTGCCTTTTAGGTAAATTACATGCGCCATATATACTAAAGTACGTGAACACCCCTTCAGATTGGTGGATTGTGCTATTTCAGCCACACTCGTTTCTGACGGGTGTATAAAATTGAGTACACAGCCACGCAATCTCCATAGACAAACATTGGCGGTAGACTGGCCATCCTGAAGAGGTCAGTGACTTTCAACGTGGCACCGTCATAGGATGCCACCTTTCCAACAAGTCAGTTCGTCAAATCACTGCCCTAATAGAGCTGTCCCGGTCCAACTGTAAGTGCTGTTATTGTGAAGTGGAAACGTCTAGGAGCAACAACGGCTCAGCCGCGAAGTGGTAGGTCACAAGCTCACAGAACGGGACCACCAAGTGCTGAAGCGAGTAAAAATTGTCTGTTCTCGGTTGCAACACTCACTACCAAGTTCCAAACTGCCTCTGGAGGCAACGTCGGCACAAGAACTGTTCGTCAGGAGCTTCATGAAATGTGTTTCCATGGCCGAGCAGCCGCACACAAGCCTAAGATCACAGTGGGTAATGCCAAACGTCGGCTGGAGGGTGTAAAGCTCGCCGCCAATGGACTCTGGAGCAGTGGAAATGCATTCTCTGGAGTGATGACTCACGCTTCACCATCTGGCAGTCCGACAGACAAATCTGGGTTTGGCGGATGCCAGGAGAACCCTACCTGTCCGAATGCATGGTGCCAACTGTAAAGTTTGGTGGAGGAGAAATAATGGTCTGGGCCTGTTTTTCATTGTTCGGGCCCCTTAGTTCCAGTGAAGGAAAATTTTAACGCTACAGCATACAATTACTTTCTAGACTAGAGACTGTGCTTCCAACTTTGTGGCAACAGTTTGCACAAAGTGAGGATCATACAGAAATTGTTTGTCAAGATCTGTGTGGAAGTACTTGACTGGCCTGCACAGAGCCCTGCCCTCAACCTCATCGAACACCTTTGGGATGAATTGGAACGCCGACTGCGAGTCAGGCCTAATCTCCCAACAGTGCACGACCTCACTAATGCTATCGAGGTTGAATGGAAGCAAGTCCCCCGCAGGAATGTTCCAACATCCAGTGGAAAGTCTTCCCGGAAGAGTGAAGGCTGTTATAGCAGCAAAAGGGGGGACCAACTCCATATTAACGACTGTGATTTTGTAATGAGATGTTTGAAGAGCTTTTGATACTTTTGATCATGTAGTGTATATTAATGACACATAATTCATCAGTGCTTGACTTATTACAATGGATCCAATGGAAAAAGTCCCCAAACTCCAAGCTTTGAAAGGATTGGACATGTACTTCACCAGGTCTGAAGGAGTTGTCCTTCGCCAGGTCTGAAGGAGTTGTCCTTCGCCAGGTCTGAAGGAGTTGTCCTTCGCCAGGTCTGAAGGAGTTGTCCTTCGCCAGGTCTGAAGGAGTTGTCCTTCGCCAGGTCTGAATGAGTTGTCCTTCGCCAGGTCTGAAGGAGTTGTCCTTCGCCAGGTCTGAAGGAGTTGTCCTTCGCCAGGTCTGAAGGAGTTGTCCTTCGCCAGGTCTGAAGGAGTTGTCCTTCGCCAGGTCTGAAGGAGTTGTCCTTCGCCAGGTCTGAAGGAGTTGTCCTTCGCCAGGTCTGAAGGAGTTATCAGATTTATTATCTCAATGTTTTGTGATATCTGTTTTGTATGTATTTGTGTATGTCTGTGTATATACAGTACCAGTCAAAAGTTTGGACAAACCTACTCATTCAAGGGTTTTTCTTTATTTTTTTCTACATTGCAGAATAATAGTGAAGACATCAAAACTATGAAATAACACATATGGAATCATGTAGTAACCAAAAAAAGTGGTAAACAAATCAAACTACATTTGAGATTCTTCAAAGTAGCCACCCTTTGCCTTGATGACAGTTTTGCACATTTACATTCTTCAACCAGCTTCATAAGGAATGAATTTCCAACAGTCTTGAAGGAGTTCCCACATATGCTGAGCAGTTGTTGACTGCTTTTCCTTCACTCTGCCAAACTCATCCCAAACCATCTCATTTGGGTTGAGGTCAGGTGATTGTGGAGGCCATGTCATCTGAAGCAGCACCATCACTCCCCTTCTTGGTCAAATAGCCCTTACACAGCCTGGAGGTGTGTTGGATCATTGTCCTGTTGAACATCAAAAGATAGTCCCACTAAGCGCTAATCGGATGGGATGGTGTATCACTGCAGAATGACGTGGTAGCCATGCTGGTTAAGTGTGCCTTGAATTCTAAATAAATCACTGTGTCACCAGCAAAGTACCCCACTCCATCTCCTCCATGCTTCACGGTGGGAACCACACATGTTGAGATCATCCTCACCTATTCTGTGTCTCACAAAGACACGGCGGTTGGAACCAAAAATCTCAGATTTCTACCCATCAGACCAAAGGACAGATTTCCACAGGTCTAATGTCCATTGCTCGTGTTTCTTGGCCAAAGCAAGTCTCTTATTGGTGTCCTTTAGTAGTGGTTTCTTGGCCAAAGCAAATCTCTTATTGGTGTCCTTTTAGTACTGGTTTCTTGGCCAAAGCAAGTCTCTTATTGGTGTCCTTTAGTAGTGGTTTCTTGGCCAAAGCAAGTCTCTTATTGGTGTCCTTTAGTAGTGGTTTCTTGGCCAAAGCAAGTCTCTTATTGGTGTCCTTTTAGTAGTGGTTTCTTGGCCAAAGCAAGTCTCTTATTGGTGTCCTTTTAGTAGTGGTTTCTTGGCCAAAGCAAGTCTCTTATTGGTGTCCTTTTAGTAGTGGTTTCTTGGCCAAAGCAAGTCTCTTATTGGTGTCCTTTTAGTAGTGGTTTCTTGGCCAAAGCAAGTCTCTTATTGGTGTCCTTTTAGTAGTGGTTTCTTGGCCAAAGCAAGTCTCTTATTGGTTTCCTTTTAGTAATGGTTTCTTGGCCAAAGCAAGTCTCTTATTGGTGTCCTTTTAGTAGTGGTTTCTTGGCCAAAGCAAGTCTCTTATTGGTGTCCTTTTAGTAGTGGTTTCTTGGCCAAAGCAAGTCTCTTATTGGTGTCCTTTAGTAGTGGTTTCTTGGCCAAAGCAAGTCTCTTATTGGTGTCCTTTTAGTAGTGGTTTCTTGGCCAAAGCAAGTCTCTTATTGGTGTCCTTTAGTAGTGGTTTCTTGGCCAAAGCAAGTCTCTTATTGGTGTTATTTTAGTAATGGTTTCTTGGCCAAAGCAAGTCTCTTATTGGTGTCCTTTTAGTAGTGGTTTCTTGGCCAAAGCAAGTCTCTTATTGGTGTCCTTTTAGTAGTGGTTTCTTGGCCAAAGCAAGTCTCTTATTGGTGTCCTTTAGTAGTGGTTTCTTGGCCAAAGCAAGTCTCTTATTGGTGTCCTTTTAGTGGTTTCTTGGCCAAAGCAAGTCTCTTATTGGTGTCCTTTTAGTAGTGGTTTCTTTGCGGCAAAGCCATGAAGGCTTGATTCATGTACTCTCCTCTGAACAGTTGCTGTTGAACTCTGTGAAGCATTTATTTGGGCTGCAATCTGAGGCTGGTAACTCTAAGGAAGGGTCTTCCTTTCCTGTGGCGGTCCTCATGAGAGCCAGTTTCATCATTAGCTCTTGAGGGTTTTTGTGACTGCACTTGAAGAAACTGTCAAAGTTCTTGAAATTTGCCGTATAGACTGACATTCATGTCTTGATGGAATGATGGACTGTTGTTTTTCTTTGCTTATTTGAGCTGTTCTTGCCATAATATGGACTTGGTATTTTACCAATTAGAGCTACCTTCTGTATACCACCCCTAACTTGCCACAACACAACTGTTTGGCTCAAACGCATTAAGAAGGAAAGAAATTCCACAAATTAACTTTTAACAAGGCACACCTGTTAATTGAAATGCATTCCAGGTGACTACCTCATGAAGCTGGTTGAGAGAATGCTAAGACTGTGCAAAGCTGTTATCAAGGCAAAGGGTGGCTACTTTGAAGAATATTAAATAGAAAATATATTGTGGTTTAACACTTTTTTGGGGGGGTTGCTACATGATTCTATGTGTTATTTCATAGTTTTGATGTCTCCAGTATTATTCTACAATGTAGCACATAGTAAACATCAATAAAAACCCTCGACTCAGGAGGTGTGTGTGTTTGTGTGTTTTTGTGTGTGTGTGTGTGTGTGTGTAAACAGGATGTTAAACCCTATGTCCTTCCCCTCTGTAACAGAACCATTATGGCGGTCTGGATGGGGGTCACTACACAGCCTACTGTAAGAACGCCATGAAACAGCGCTGGTACAAGTTTGACGACCACGAGGTCTCCGAAATCTCCACCTCCACCGTCAAGTCCTCCGCAGCGTACATCTTCTTCTTCTCCTCTCTGTGAGAGTCAGAGCTGCAACACTGCCAGGAGCTATGAGGCTACATAAAGGCTACATAAAGGCTACATAAAAGCTAGCTAACATGCAAGCTGCTTTGACTCAGCTTCCTCTGCTGGTGGGAGAAAGGAACTGAACTGGCCATGTTTTTGTTAACTGAACTGAACTGCCAGGGGCCATACTTGTGAACTTTTGCTTAGAGCATGGTTTAAACCATTAGTCTAGAATGGCTGCTATCTGTTTCTCTCAGGCCAACTTGGCCAAATTAGCCACAACGCTAATTAGCCACCACGCTGAGGAAGGCCAGCTAAGTAGATGATTATATCCGAATAAATAAGATAACTTAGAGCCACCATCCAATCACATTTGTTCATGAGGTAAATTTGCTTCCAACTGATTGGTTTAATTTGTGACCCATGGTCTGAATGGAGTTTCCCCAATATATGTTTTGCATGATGCTTCCTTGACTAGGCAAGTGGCATCAAAAAATATATATGATGAAGTTCTGTGTTGTTTCTTATCCATTTAACACACATCCATGTACTTTTCAATTACAAACGTAGGAGGATTATATTATAACATGTTTGTTATTCATACATTGTCAAAGTGATTTGTTTTTAAGGAGGAAAATCATGGTCTAAGCAGAAGTTCACAAGTATGGCCATGCAAGGTTTGTAGGTGTTGGATAACTGAACTGGTTAGGTTTGGTGGTTTTGGTAGACTGAACTGACAGGTTGAAATGTGGATGTGTGGAAAGAGAGGGACACACTGTAGCGTATGGTGGGTTAGTGACTGGGTGGGTGCAGGAAAGGGAGAGACGCAGGCACTCCGATGCTACAACTCATAGAGGACTCAACAGCTGTTAAAACACAACGTCTATTTATATTAAACCAGAGAGCAGGGAGAGGGTTCCCTGTTCTAATCACCTCAGCTTAAAACCCTGTTCTTAACACAGCAACGTTGTCATTCTGCTAGTTCTGGGTTTCAGTTGAGTCTGTGTGGCGTGGACAGACTTAGTATACACAGACCTGATACACAGACCGTATACACAGACCTGATACACAGACCGTATACACAGACCTTATACACAGACCGTATACACAGACCTTATACACAGACCTTATTTAAGCTTCCATGTACTGTGAATCTTCTAGTGAAGAGTATAGGGACGTTTAGTTAGGGAGACTGACGTTTAGTTAGGGAGACTGACGTTTAGTTAGGGAGACTGACGTTTAGTTAGGGAGACTGACGTTTAGTTAGGGAGACTGACGTTTAGTTAGGGAGACTGACGTTTAGTTAGGGAGACTGACGTTTAGTTTGACGTTTAGTTAGGGAGACCACGTTTAGTTAGGGAGAGCGTTTAGTTAGGGAGGGGAGACTGGCGTTTAGTTAGGGAGACTGGCGTTTAGTTAGGGAGACTGACGTTTAGTTAGGAGACTGACGTTTAGTTAGGAGACTGACGTTTCTTAGGAGACTGACGTTTAGTTCTGGGAGACTGACGTTTAGTTAGGGAGTGAGACTGACGTTTAGTTAGGGAGACTGACGTTTGTTAGGGAGACTGACGTTTAGTTAGGGAGACGGACGTTTGTTAGGGAGACGGACGTTTAGTTACACGGACGTTTGTTAGGGAGACGGACGTTTAAGTTAGGGAGACTGGACGTTTAGTTAGGGAGACTGACGTTTAGTTAGGGAGACTGACGTATAGTTAGGGAGACTGACGTATAGTTAGGGAGACTGACGTATAGTTAGGGAGACTGACGTTTAGTTAGGGAGACTGACGTTTAGTTAGGGAGACTGACGTTTAGTTAGGGAGACTGACGTTTAGTTAGGGAGACTAACGTTCAGGGACGTTTAGTGTGACGTACACGGCCTTCGAAAAGTTTTCAGGCCCCTTGACTTTTTCCACATTTTATTACGTTACAGCCAATGTATTGAATTGTTTTTTCTCCTCATTAATCTACACACAATAACGCATAATGACATCACAATACCCCATAATGACATCACAATACCCCATAATGACATCACAATACCCCATAATGACATCACAATACCCCATAATGACATCACAATACCCCATAATGACAAAGCAATAACCCATAATGACAAAGCAAAAACAGATTTTTATAAATGTTTGCTAATTTATTCAAAATAAATAAGTATTTACATAAGTATTCAGACCCTTTACTCAGTACTTTGTTGAAGCACCTTTGGCAGCGATTACAGCCTCGTGTCTTCCTGGGTATGACGCTACAAGCTTGGCACACCTGTATTTGGGGAGTTTCTCCCATTCTTCTCCTCTCAGGTTCTGTCAGGTTGTGTGGGGAGCGTTGCTGCACAGTTATTTTCAGGTCTCTCCAGAGATGTTCAATCAGATTCAAGTCCAGGCTCTGGCTGGGCCACTCAAGGACATTTAGAGACATGTCCGAATGCCACTACTGCGTTGTCTTCGCTGTGTACTTAGGGTCGTTGTCCTGTTGGAAGGTGAACCTTTGCCCCCAGTCTGAGGTCCTGAGTGCTCTGGAACAGGTTTTCATTAAGGATCTCTCTAGTCTCCCAGTCCCTGCCGCTGAAAAACATCCCCACAGTATGATGCTGCCACCACCAGGATTGTGCCAGGTTTCGTCCAGACGTGATGCTTGGCATTCAGGCCAAAGACCGCAATCGTGGTTTCATCAAACCAGATAATCTTGTTTCTCATGGTCTGAGAGTCTTTAGGTGTCTGTTGGCAAACTCCAAGAGGACTGTCGTGTCTTTTACTGAGGAGTGGCTTCCGTCTGGCCACCCTACCATAAAGGCCTGATTGGTGGTGTGCTACAGAGATGGTTGTCCTTCTGGAAGGTTCTCCCATTTCCACACAGGATCTCTAGAGCTCAGTGACCATCGGGTTCTTGGTCCCCTAAATAAAGTATTTCTGTTTTTTTTATTTGTAATAAATTTGCCAAAATGTCTAAAAATCTGTTTTTGCTTTGTTCTAATAGCGTATTCATTAAAGGAATTAGATTCCTATATGTTTATTAACCAAGTCAAATTAAACACTCAAATTTGAAAGATACTTATTTACATAAAATGGACAGAGGCCAGTCTCAAAATCAATCAATAGCGTTTATTCTCGAGAATACTGATCATGGTACAATTTTACAACAGGTTATAAACTAAAACATGACGTCATAGGTTTTAAACTGTCCTTCCTCCACTCCGATACAACGGCAGTATAGTTCACAAGCCTTCCCACATCGTCCACCACCGGTTAGATAATCTACTACCAGCCCAAGGTCTCTCCTCTCCCTGTGTAGATGAGCATTCTAGCCAGTCTGACGATAAGTTCATTCGTTTCTACCAAGGAACAGACAAGTCTTTGTTCTAATTACACACATTATATTCAGTATATTATAATAAGATTCATACATCCATACAGTAACATAATAGTATTCTGGTTAGTCATAGTTCTGATTGTAATGTATACATAATTTAGTCATTATTGATTTTTAAAAATCCCTTAACAGTATTGTGTGTAGATTGCTGTTTTAATTTCAATCCATTTTAGAATAAGGCTGTACTGTGACAGTGTGGAATAAGGAAAGGGGTCTGAGTACTTTCCGAATGCATTGCATATGGACGTTTAGTTAGGTAGAGTGACTTATCTGTACATACAGTAATATTAACAGCTTTCTCCTGATGTTACACATGAAACACTAAACACATTGTACATGAACATGGTGCCGAGGGGGATTCTCCTCTTCTATTTAAACTCACCAATGATCCTTTTATTTTCTCCTTTTTGAGAGAAGCAGCTGGCATGATTGATGACTTAATTATTTGATAAATGATTATTCTAAACTACATACTTAGTGTGTATCCCAAAATAGCACCCTATCCCCTATATAGTGCCCTACTTTTGACCAAGGCCCTTAGGGTAGTGCACTATTAAGGGAATGGGGTGCACAAGTAGCCTTTTGTGACCGATTGAAAATGGTTGAGCCTGATACTGAGACATAAATCATTAGGCCTAATCAATAATGTAATCTGTAATTTTACTACCCTGGAAAATAACCTCTTCAGCGTACACTAGTCTACTGCACTCCCTTGCTATTAAAAAACGTGTTTTCATCTCAAATACATGACTTTACCTTCAATACCAATGTTGAGATCTATAATCAATACATGACTTACCTTTACCTTCATGATTTTACCTTCAATACCAATGTTAAGGAGATCTGTAATCAATACATGACTTTACCTTCAATACCAATGTTAAGGAGATCTATAATCAATACATGACTTTACCTTCAATACCAATGTTAAGGAGATCTGTAATCAATACATGTATAGGTTAAGCCGTATCAGTTAAATAAAGGTTTTTAAAAATGAAAAAGATACACAATCTGGTTGTCTTGACAACGGCAGCTGATTATTTGTGATTTGTTGATCTTCTGTTGTCCTTTTTTCAACTTGGTCCTGGAATAACCACTTATTGACGAGTGGGGATGTATGAACGCCTATGTTTCTGACATTTAACAACATGTCTCCAGCTGAGTTAGACTGTTTTTCTCAATGTGTTGGGCTGGCTGGTCCCAAGATTATGTTACAACATCACAACAGTCCCAAGATTATGTTACAACATCACAACAGTCCCAAGATTATGTTACAACATCACAACAGTCCCAAGATTATGTTACAACATCAAGATTATGTTACAACATCACAACAGTCAGTCCCAAGATTATGTTACAACATCACAACAGTCCCAAGATTATGTTTACAGTCCAACAGTCTCAAGATTATGTTACAACATCACAACACATGAACATTGTCCCAAGAGCCAAATGATTTCTAAGGTTAAAACCCAAATGGCACCCTATTCCCTACATAGTGCACTACTTTTGACCAGGCCTTGGCACCCTATTCTCATAGTGCACTACTTTTAGTGCACATAGTGCACTACTTTTGACCAGGACCTTGGCACCCTATTCCCTACATAGTGCACTACTTTTGAACGGAACCCTTTGGGTGTCTATTGGAACCCTAGGGTGCCATTTGGGATACATTCTAAAGATAGATCACTCAAGGTAGGTAGGAGTTTCTTCTTACCACAGATCTAGGATCAGATAACTTTATCCCAAATCCTAACTGTTTCCATAAAGGAAACGTAGATAGATCTGAACCTAGGGCAGCGGTTAGGAGCAACATCAACGTCCTCACAGATTGTCTGGAGGAAGCACAAATCACACTTCAGGCCTGTCTTGTAGTAGGAGTACTGATCCTGGATCAGGTCACCCCTCTCCATATAATCCTATTCATTATTATCCAAAAGGAAAAACTGATCTTAGATCAGCTCTCTGAGACACTTAATGAATACTGGCCCAGTAGCCCTCTAAGGGGAGATTAATAGACATCTTAAAAATGACAAAAATAGAAATCACTTAAAACGTCTCTCTGAAAAGCATTTCCTGACATGAAATCATTCTAATGTATTTGTTATTTTCTTGTGTTGTATGTTGATTGAATTTCTCATTTTCCTTCATTTCTATGAAGTTTCTAATAACACTTGTATTAACCTCAAACATATAAAAATGTAGCTATTTATTAAAATCTTCCAAATAATGCAGACAACCTGGTGTTGCATGTCATTATACCTCTCTGCCACTAGATGGTACTACATCTATTATATTGGTGCCGTCTGGATCCCAGTAATATACGTTTGCCATTAAGCAGACACTTTCATCCTAAGTGACTAACAGTCATGCGTGCATACACATTTTTAAGTATGGGTCATTCTGGGATTTGAACCCACTGTCCTGGCCGTTGCAGGCACCATGCTCTTTATCAACTGACCTACAGAGGATCACGGTACTATCTTCCTAGTAGTAGTTTACCTGGGGTGGATTCAGGGATGGGAAACGCTCTGTGACTGTTGCATGTAGAAATAGAATGAATAGATCTGGCATGATTCCTTAACCTCTCTGAAAGATGATCACTTCTGTTCTACGTGATACATTTCTATCAGGACGTTCTGTGAACGTTACATCGTCTGAACAGTTCCATTTGGTGTCTCTAGGTATCCATGGTAACCTGTTTCATTCACATTTCATTCAATGTTGCCTTGCGTTCATTCATGTTTTATTGAAGAATTACAAAAAAAACACCCAGAACCCAATTTGTCTCTGTGTCCAGTATACTCCAGAGGGGTTTTTTGATAGTTCACCCAGCTCCTTCTGTAGGTTGGTCTGTCGTCAGGTTCTGGACCCAGCCCCAAGCCCTTCACCCCAAGCCCTTCACCCCAAGCCCTTCACCCCAAGCCCTTCATGCCAAGCCCACCTAATTGGGTGGGAGGAAGCTTCACTAAGCTCGTTGGACAGTAAAATGGAGCCATCACCTATCCAATTCCCTCAGATCTGCAAACATGAACAGGGTCTGGGCTAGACTAGGGGCTGGTTGGCATTTTGTGGGCTAGCTGCGGCCTCTACCAGTCTGGGTCTTGATCAGAGCCACGGTATGTTTTTCGCCTGTGATGTGTCAGATATAGGGCAGGATGGGTAAGTTGGGTCTGTGGTGGGTCCCAGTTAGAGGATATGCTGGACCTAGAGCCGTGGTAAGTTGGGTCTGTGGTGGGTCAGATCTGGGGTATGTTGGGTCTGTGGTGGGTCAGATCTGGGGTATGTTGGGTCTGTGGTGGGTCTGTGGTGGGTCAGATCTGGGGTATGTTGGGCCTGTGGTGGGTCAGATCTGGGGTATGTTGGGCCTGTGGTGGGTCAGATCTGGGGTATGTTGGGCCTGTGGTGGGTCTGTGGTGGGTCAGATCTGGGGTATGTTTTGTCAGATCTGGGGTATGTTGGGTCTGTGGTGGGTCAGATCTGGGGTATGTTGGGTCTGTGTTGGTCAGATCTGGGGTATGTTGGGTCCGTGTTGGTCAGATCTGGGGTGTGGTGGGTCTGTGTTGGGTCAGATCTGGGGTATGTTGGGTCTGTGTTGGGTCAGATCCGGGGTGTGGTGGGTCTGTGTTGGGTCAGATCCGGGGTGTGGTGGGTCTGTGGTGGGTCAGATCCGGGGTATGTTTTGTCAGATCTGGGGTATGTTGGGTCTGTGGTGGGTCAGATCTGGGGTATGTTGGGTCTGTGTTGGTCAGATCTGGGGTATGTTGGGTCTGTGGCGGGTCAGATCCGGGGTGTGGTGGGTCTGTGTTGGGTCAGATCCGGGGTGTGGTGGGTCTGTGTTGGGTCAGATCCGGGGTGTGGTGGGTCTGTGTTGGGTCAGATCCGGGGTGTGGTGGGTCTGTGGTGGGTCAGATCCGGGGTATGTTGGGCCTGTGGAAGGGTTGACGGCTGTACAGCAGGATGTAGGCGTTAGGAGACTGCACCAAGAAGTCCACTACCTCACTCACGGCCGTATCGTCGAAGTGGTGCCAGCTGCTGGACAGGGAACTGTGGCACAGGGCCGTGTAGTGACCCATGTCCAGGTCTCCTGTGTGGTTCTGGACGGGGGAGAGACACACCGACGGAGTCATGTGTTCATGTTTGGCTGTGTGTTTTTCCAGACAGGAGCATCATGTAAATGTGTTCACATGGGTGGGTGTAGGTGCATGTGTAGGTGCATGCGTGTCTTTCTGTATGGGTGGGTGTAGGTGCATGCGTGTCTTTCTGTATGGGTGGGTGTAGGTGCATGCGTGTCTTTCTGTATGGGTGGGTGTAGGTGCATGTGTGTCTTTCTGTATGGGTGAGTGTAGGTGCATGTGTGTCTTTCTGTGGGTGAGTGTAGGTGCATGTGTGTCTTTCTGTATGGGTGGGTGTAGGTGCATGTGTGTCTTTCTGTATGGGTGAGTGTAGGTGCATGGTGTCTTTCTGTATGGGTGGGTGTAGGTGCATGCGTGTCTTTCTGTATGGGTGGGTGTAGGTGCATGTGTGTCTTTCTGTATGGGTGGGTGTAGGTGCATGTGTGTCTTTCTGTATGGGTGAGTGTAGGTGCATGTGTGTCTTTCTGTATGGGTGAGTGTATCACAGGAGGCTGGTGGCTCCGTGATTGGGGAGGACAGGCTCGTGGTAATGGCTGGAGTGAAAATGGTGGAATGGTATCAAATACACGTTTCCATGAGTTTGAAGCCGTTCAATCTGCTCCATTACAGCCATTCTAATGAGCTGTCCTCCCCTCAGTGGTGTGTGTGTGTGTGTGTGTGTGTGTGTGTGTGTGTGTGTGTGTGTGTGTGTGTGTGTGTGTGTGTGTGTGTGTGTGTGTGTGTGTGTGTGTGTGTGTGTGTGTGTGTGTGTGTGTGTGTGTGTGTGTGTGTGTGTGTGTGTGCAGAAACTCACCACCACTGCGTAGAGAGAGTAGCTGGTGTGATTGGCTGAGGGTCTGGACAGGAAGGGGGTTAGGTCTAAACTGTCCAATGAGAACAACACATTGGTCCTCAACTTCCTCTTCTCACTCCCATGGCAACCAAAACTGTAATGTTACACAGGTTCTGTTATTATTATTTGTCTCATTGAGATGCATGACAGCAGCTGCAGCAGAGGTAAAGCTGATTTATAATGAGGTGTTACATTATTACTGCCATTGACCTCTAGTTAGGGGTTACAGGGACCTCTAGTTAGGGGTTACAGGGACCTCTAGTTAGGGGTTACAGGGACCTCTAGTTAGGGGTTACAGGGACCTCTAGTTAGGGGTTACAGGGACCTCTAGTTAGGGTTACATTGACCTCTAGTTAGGGGTTACAGGGACCTCTAGTTAGGGGTTACAGGGACCTCTAGTTAGGGGTTACATTTCTAGTTAGGGGTTACATTGACCTCTAGTTAGGGGTTACAGGGACCTCTAGTTAGGGGTTACATTGACCTCTAGTTAGGGGTTACAGGGACCTCTAGTTAGGGGTTACAGGGACCTCTAGTTAGGGGTTGACCTCTAGTTAGGGACCTCTAGTTAGGGTTACAGGGACCTCTAGTTAGGGGTTACATTGACCTCTAGTTAGGGGTTACAGGGACCTCTAGTTAGGGGTTACAGGACCTCTAGTTAGGGGTTACAGGGACCTCTAGTTAGGGGTTACAGGGACCTCTAGTTAGGGTTACATTGACCTCTAGTTAGGGGTTACAGGGACCTCTAGTTAGGGGTTACAGGGACCTCTAGTTAGGGGTTACATTGACCTCTAGTTAGGGGTTACAGGGACCTCTAGTTAGGGGTTACATTGACCTCTAGTTAGGGGTTACATTGACCTCTAGTTAGGGGTTACATTGACCTCTAGTTAGGGGTTACATTGACCTCTAGTTAGGGGTTACATTGACCTCTAGTTAGGGGTTACATTAGGGGTTACAGCCATTGACCTCTAGTTAGGGGTTACAGGGACCTCTAGTTAGGGGTTACATTGACCTCTAGTTAGGGGTTACATTGACCTCTAGTTAGGGGTTACAGGGACCTCTAGTTAGGGGGTTACAGGGACCTCTAGTTAGGGGTTACATTATTACTGCCATTGACCTCTAGTTAGGGGTTACAGGGACCTCTAGTTAGGGGTTACATTGACCTCTAGTTAGGGGTTACAGGGACCTCTAGTTAGGGTTACAGGGACCTCTAGTTAGGGGTTACAGGGACCTCTAGTTAGGGGTTACAGGGACCTCTAGTTAGGGGTTACAGGGACCTCTAGTTAGGGGTTACATTGACCTCTAGTTAGGGGTTACTAGTTAGGGGTTACAACCTCTAGTTAGGGGTTACAGGGACCTCTAGTTAGGGGTTACATTGACCTCTAGTTAGGGGTTACATTGACCTCTAGTTAGGGGTTACATTGACCTCTAGTTAGGGGTTACAGGGACCTCTAGTTAGGGGTTACAGGGACCTCTAGTTAGGGGTTACATTGACCTCTAGTTAGGGGTTACAGGGACCTCTAGTTAGGGGTTACATTGACCTCTAGTTAGGGGTTACAGGGACCTCTAGTTAGGGGTTACAGGGACCTCTAGTTAGGGGTTGACCTCTAGTTAGGGGTTACCTGACCTCTAGTTAGGGGTTACAGGGACCTCTAGTTAGGGTTACAGGGACCTCTAGTTAGGGGGTTACATTGACCTCTAGTTAGGGGTTACAGGGACCTCTAGTTAGGGGTTACATTGACCTCTAGTTAGGGGTTACAGGGACCTCTAGTTAGGGGTTACAGGGACCTCTAGTTAGGGGGTTACATTGACCTCTAGTTAGGGGTTACAGGGACCTCTAGTTAGGGGTTACATTGACCTCTAGTTAGGGGTTACATTGACCTCTAGTTAGGGGTTACATTGACCTCTAGTTAGGGGTTACATTGACCTCTAGTTAGGGGTTACAGGGACCTCTAGTTAGGGGTTACATTGACCTCTAGTTAGGGGTTACATTGACCTCTAGTTAGGGGGTTACAGGGACCTCTAGTTAGGGGTTACATTGACCTCTAGTTAGGGGTTACAGGGACCTCTAGTTAGGGGTTACAGGGACCTCTAGTTAGGGGTTACAGGGACCTCTAGTTAGGGGTTACAGGGACCTCTAGTTAGGGGTTACAGGGACCTCTAGTTAGGGGGTTACATTGACCTCTAGTTAGGGGTTACAGGGACCTCTAGTTAGGGGTTACAGGGACCTCTAGTTAGGGGTTACAGGGACCTCTAGTTAGGGGTTACAGGGACCTCTAGTTAGGGGTTACAGGGACCTCTAGTTAGGGGTTACATTGACCTCTAGTTAGGGGTTACATTGACCTCTAGTTAGGGGTTACAGGGACCTCTAGTTAGGGTTACATTGACCTCTAGTTAGTTAGGGGGTTACAGGGACCTCTAGTTAGGGGTTACAGGGACCTCTAGTTAGGGGTTACAGGGACCTCTAGTTAGGGGTTACATTGACCTCTAGTTAGGGGTTACAGGGACCTCTAGTTAGGGGTTACAGGGACCTCTAGTTAGGGGTTACATTGACCTCTAGTTAGGGGTTACATTGACCTCTAGTTAGGGGTTACAGGGACCTCTAGTTAGGGGTTACAGGGACCTCTAGTTAGGGGTTGACCTCTAGTTAGGGGTTACAGGGACCTCTAGTTAGGGGTTACATTGACCTCTAGTTAGGGGTTACAGGGACCTCTAGTTAGGGGTTACAGGGACCTCTAGTTAGGGGTTACAGGGACCTCTAGTTAGGGGTTACAGGGACCTCTAGTTAGGGGGTTACAGGGACCTCTAGTTAGGGGTTACAGGGACCTCTAGTTAGGGGTTACATTGACCTCTAGTTAGGGGTTACAGGGACCTCTAGTTAGGGGTTACATTGACCTCTAGTTAGGGGTTACAGGGACCTCTAGTTAGGGTTACATTGACCTCTAGTTAGGGGTTACAGGGACCTCTAGTTAGGGGTTACAGGGACCTCTAGTTAGGGGTTACAGGGACCTCTAGTTAGGGGTTACATTGACCTCTAGTTAGGGGTTACATTGACCTCTAGTTAGGGGTTACAGGGACCTCTAGTTAGGGGTTACAGGGACCTCTAGTTAGGGGTTACATTGACCTCTAGTTAGGGGTTACAGGGACCTCTAGTTAGGGGTTACAGGGACCTCTAGTTAGGGGTTACATTGACCTCTAGTTAGGGGTTACAGGGACCTCTAGTTAGGGGTTACATTGACCTCTAGTTAGGGGTTACAGGGACCTCTAGTTAGGGGTTACATTGACCTCTAGTTAGGGGTTACAGGGACCTCTAGTTAGGGGTTACAGGGACCTCTAGTTAGGGTTAGGGGTTACAGGGACCTCTAGTTAGGGGTTACA
Source organism: Oncorhynchus gorbuscha (assembly GCF_021184085.1). Classification (NCBI taxonomy): domain Eukaryota; kingdom Metazoa; phylum Chordata; class Actinopteri; order Salmoniformes; family Salmonidae; genus Oncorhynchus; species Oncorhynchus gorbuscha. The sequence continues at coordinate 83,442 of NW_025746737.1, forward strand.
TTGACCTCTAGTTAGGGGTTACAGGGACCTCTAGTTAGGGGTTACATTGACCTCTAGTTAGGGGTTACATTGACCTCTAGTTAGGGGTTACAGGGACCTCTAGTTAGGGGTTACATTGACCTCTAGTTAGGGGTTACAGGGACCTCTAGTTAGGGGTTACAGGACCTCTAGTTAGGGGTTACATTGACCTCCAGTTAGGGGTTACAGGGACCTCTAGTTAGGGGTTACAGGGACCTCTAGTTAGGGTTACATTGACCTCTAGTTAGGGGTTACAGGGACCTCTAGTTAGGGGTTACATTGACCTCTAGTTAGGGGTTACATTGACCTCTAGTTAGGGGTTACAGGGACCTCTAGTTAGACCTCTAGGGTTACAGGGACCTCTAGTTAGGGGTTACAGGGACCTCTAGTTAGGGGGTTACATTGACCTCTAGTTAGGGGTTACAGGGACCTCTAGTTAGGGGTTACAGGGACCTCTAGTTAGGGGTTACATTGACCTCTAGTTAGGGGTTACATTGACCTCTAGTTAGGGGTTACATTGACCTCTAGTTAGGGGTTACAGGGACCTCTAGTTAGGGGTTACAGGGACCTCTAGTTAGGGGTTACAGGGACCTCTAGTTAGGGGTTACAGGGGGTTACATTGACCTCTAGTTAGGGGTTACAGGGACCTCTAGTTAGGGGTTACATTGACCTCTAGTTAGGGTTACAGGGACCTCTAGTTAGGGGTTACAGGGACCTCTAGTTAGGGGTTACAGGGACTCTAGTTAGGGGTTACAGGGACCTCTAGTTAGGGGTTACATTGACCTCTAGTTAGGGGTTACATTGACCTCTAGTTAGGGGTTACAGGGACCTCTAGTTAGGGGTTACATTGACCTCTAGTTAGGGGTTACAGGGACCTCTAGTTAGGGGTTACAGGGACCTCTAGTTAGGGGTTACATTATTAGGGACCTCTAGTTAGGGGTTACCTCTAGTTAGGGACCTCTAGTTAGGGGTTACAGGGACCTCTAGTTAGGGGTTACAGGGACCTCTAGTTAGGGGTTACATTGACCTCTAGTTAGGGGTTACAGGGACCTCTAGTTAGGGGTTACATTGACCTCTAGTTAGGGGTTACATTGACCTCTAGTTAGGGGTTACAGGGACCTCTAGTTAGGGGTTACAGGGACCTCTAGTTAGGGGTTACATTGACCTCTAGTTAGGGTTACATTGACCTCTAGTTAGGGGTTACATTGACCTCTAGTTAGGGGTTACAGGGACCTCTAGTTAGGGGTTACAGGGACCTCTAGTTAGGTTACATTGACCTCTAGTTAGGGGTTACAGGGACCTCTAGTTAGGGGTTACATTGACCTCTAGTTAGGGGTTACAGGGACCTCTAGTTAGGGGTTACATTGACCTCTAGTTAGGGGTTACATTGACCTCTAGTTAGGGGTTACAGGGACCTCTAGTTAGGGGTTACAGGACCTCTAGTTAGGGGTTACATTGACCTCAGTTAGGGGTTACAGGACCTCTAGTTAGGGGTTACATTGACCTCTAGTTAGGGGTTACAGGGACCTCTAGTTAGGGGTTACATTGACCTCTAGTTAGGGTTACAGGGACCTCTAGTTAGGGGTTACATTGACCTCTAGTTAGGGGTTACAGGGACCTCTAGTTAGGGTTACAGGGACCTCTAGTTAGGGGTTACAGGGACCTCTAGTTAGGGGTTACAGGGACCTCTAGTTAGGGGTTACATTGACAGGGACCTCTAGTTAGGGGTTACAGGGACCTCTAGTTAGGGGTTACATTGACCTCTAGTTTACAGGGACCTCTAGTTAGGGGTTACAGGGACCTCTAGTTAGGGGTTACATTGACCTCTAGTTAGGGGTTACAGGGACCTCTAGTTAGGGGTTACAGGGACCTCTAGTTAGGGGTTACAGGGACCTCTAGTTAGGGGTTACATTGACCTCTAGTTAGGGGTTACAGGGACCTCTGGGGTTAGGGGTTACAGGGACCTCTAGTTAGGGGTTACAGGGACCTCTAGTTAGGGTTACAGGGACCTCTAGTTAGGGGTTACAGGGACCTCTAGTTAGGGGTTACAGGGACTTAGTTAGGGGTTACATTGACCTCTAGTTAGGGGTTACAGGGACCTCTAGTTAGGGGTTACAGGGACCTCTAGTTAGGGGTTACATTGACCTCTAGTTAGGGGTTACAGGGACCTCTAGTTAGGGGTTACAGGGACCTCTAGTTAGGGGTTACAGGGACCTCTAGTTAGGGGTTACATTGACCTCTAGTTAGGGGTTACAGGGACCTCTAGTTAGGGGTTACATTGACCTCTAGTTAGGGGTTACAGGGACCTCTAGTTAGGGTAGTTAGTTAGGGGTTACATTGACCTCTAGTTAGGGGTTACAGGGACCTCTAGTTAGGGGTTACAGGGACCTCTAGTTAGGGGTTACAGGGACCTCTAGTTAGGGTTACATTGACCTCTAGTTAGGGGTTACAGGGACCTCTAGTTAGGGGTTACAGGGACCTCTAGTTAGGGTTACAGGGACCTCTAGTTAGGGGACCTCTAGTTAGGGGTTACATTGACCTCTAGTTAGGGGTTACAGGGACCTCTAGTTAGGGGTTACAGGGACCTCTAGTTAGGGGTTACATTGACCTCTAGTTAGGGGTTACAGGGACCTCTAGTTAGGGGTTACAGGGACCTCTAGTTAGGGGTTACAGGGACCTCTAGTTAGGGGTTACATTGACCTCTAGTTAGGGTTACATTGACCTCTAGTTAGGGGTTACAGGGACCTCTAGTTAGGGACCTCTAGTTAGGGACCTCTAGTTAGGGGTTACAGGGACCTCTAGTTAGGGTTACAGGGACCTCTAGTTAGGGGTTACAGGACTAGTTAGGGGGTTACATTGACCTCTAGTTAGGGTTACATTGACCTCTAGTTAGGGGTTACAGGGACCTCTAGTTAGGGGTTACATTGACCTCTAGTTAGGGGTTACATTGACCTCTAGTTAGGGGTTACAGGGACCTCTAGTTAGGGGTTACAGGGACCTCTAGTTAGGGGTTACAGGGACCTCTAGTTAGGGGTTACAGGGACCTCTAGTTAGGGGTTACAGGGACCTCTAGTTAGGGGTTACAGGGACCTCTAGTTAGGGGTTACAGGGACCTCTAGTTAGGGTTACATTGACCTCTAGTTAGGGGTTACAGGGACCTCTAGTTAGGGGTTACATTGACCTCCAGTTAGGTTACATTGACCTCTAGTTAGGGGTTACAGGGACCTCTAGTTAGGGGTTACATTGACCTCTAGTTAGGGGTTACAGGGACCTCTAGTTAGGGGTTACATTGACCTCTAGTTAGGGGTTACATTGACCTCTAGTTAGGGGTTACAGGGACCTCTAGTTAGGGGTTACAGTTGACCTCTAGTTAGGGGTTACAGGACCTCTAGTTAGGGGTTACATTGACCTCTAGTTAGGGGTTACAGGGACCTCTAGTTAGGGGTTACATTGACCTCTAGTTAGGGTTACAGGGACCTCTAGTTAGGGGTTACAGGGACCTCTAGTTAGGGGTTACATTGACCTCTAGTTAGGGGTTACAGGGACCTCTAGTTAGGGGTTGACCTCTAGTTAGGGGTTACAGGGACCTCTAGTTAGGGGTTACAGGGACCTCTAGTTAGGGGTTACATTGACCTCTAGTTAGGGGTTACAGGGACCTCTACAGTTAGTTAGGGTTACAGGGACCTCTAGTTAGGGGTTACATTGACCTCTAGTTAGGGGTTAGTTAGGGACCTCTAGTTAGGGGTTACAGGGACCTCTAGTTAGGGGTTACAGGGACCTCTAGTTAGGGGTTACAGGGACCTCTAGTTAGGGGTTACATTGACCTCTAGTTAGGGGTTACAGGGACCTCTAGTTAGGGGTTACATTGACCTCTAGTTAGGGGTTACAGGGACCTCTAGTTAGGGGTTACATTGACCTCTAGTTAGGGGTTACATTGACCTCTAGTTAGGGGTTACAGGGACCTCTAGTTAGGGGTTACAGGGACCTCTAGTTAGGGGTTACATTGACCTCTAGTTAGGGGTTACATTGACCTCTAGTTAGGGGTTACAGGGACCTCTAGTTAGGGGTTACATTGACCTCTAGTTAGGGGTTACAGGGACCTCTAGTTAGGGGTTACAGGGACCTCTAGTTAGGGGTTACAGGGACCTCTAGTTAGGGGTTACAGGGACCTCTAGTTAGGGGTTACATTGACCTCTAGTTAGGGTTACAGGGACCTCTAGTTAGGGGTTACAGGGACCTCTAGTTAGGGTTACATTGACCTCTAGTTAGGGTTACAGGACCTCCTAGTTAGGGGTTACAGGGACCTCTAGTTAGGGGGTTGACCTCTAGTTAGGACAGGGACCTCTAGTTAGGGGTTACATTGACCTCCTAGTTAGGGGTTACAGGGACCTCTAGTTAGGGGTTACAGGGACCTCTAGTTAGGGGTTACATTGACCCTAGTTAGGGGTTACAGGGACCTCTAGTTAGGGGTTACACATTGACATTGACCTCTAGTTAGGGGTTACAGGGACCTCCTAGTTAGGGGTTACAGGGACCTCTAGTTAGGGGTTACAGGGACCTCTAGTTAGGGGTTACAGGGACTAGGTTACATTGACCTCTAGTTAGGGGTTACATTGACCTCTAGTTAGGGGTTACAGGGACCTCTAGTTAGGGGTTACATTGGTTACAGGGTTACATTGACCTCTAGTTAGGGGTTACAGGGACCCCAGTTAGGGGGTTACAGGGACCTCTAGTTAGGGGTTACAGGGACCTCTAGTTAGGGTTACAGGGACCTCTAGTTAGGGGTTACAGGGACCTCTAGTTAGGGGGTTACATTGACCTCTAGTTAGGGGTTACAGGGACCTCTAGTTAGGGGTTACAGGGACCTCTAGTTAGGGGTTACAGGGACCTCTAGTTAGGGGTTACAGGGACCTCTAGTTAGGGGTTACATTGACCTCTAGTTAGGGGTTACAGGGACCTCTAGTTAGGGGTTACATTGACCTCTAGTTAGGGGTTACAGGGACCTCTAGTTAGGGGTTACAGGGACCTCTAGTTAGGGGTTACATTGACCTCTAGTTAGGGGTTACATTGACCTCTAGTTAGGGGTACAGGGACCTCATTACAGGGACCTCTAGTTAGGGGTTACAGGGACCTCTAGTTAGGGGTTACATTGACCTCTAGTTAGGGGTTATATTGACCTCTAGTTAGGGGTTACAGGGACCTCTAGTTAGGGTTACAGGGACCTCTAGTTAGGGGTTACATTGACCTCTAGTTAGGGGTTACAGGGACCTCTAGTTAGGGGTTACAGGGACCTCTAGTTAGGGGTTACAGGGACCTCTAGTTAGGGGTTACAGGGACCTCTAGTTAGGGGTTAGATTGACCTCTAGTTAGGGGTTACATTGACCTCTAGTTAGGGTTACATTGACCTCTAGGTTAGGGGTTACATTGACCTCTAGTTAGGGGTTACAGGGACCTCTAGTTAGGGGGGTTACATTGACCTCTAGTTAGGGGTTATTGACCTCTAGGTTACAGGGACCTCTAGTTAGGGGTTACAGGGACCTCTAGTTAGGGGTTACATTGACCTCTAGTTGGGGTTACAGGGACCTCTAGTTAGGGTTACATTGACCTCTAGTTAGGGGTTACAGGGACCTCTAGTTAGGGGGTTACAGGGACCTCTAGTTAGGGGTTACATTGACCCTAGTTAGGGGTTAGGACTCTAGTTAGGGGTTACATTGACCTCTAGTTAGGGGTTACATTGACCTCTAGTTAGGGGTTACAGGGACCTCTAGTTAGGGGTTACAGGGACCTCTAGTTAGGGGTTACATTATTACTGCCATTGACCTCTAGTTAGGGGGTTACATTGGACCTCTAGTTAGGGGTTACAGGGACCTCTAGTTAGGGGTTACAGGGACCTCTAGTTAGGGGTTACAGGGACCTCTAGTTAGGGGGTTACAGGGACCTCTAGTTAGGGGTTACATTGACCTCTAGTTAGGGGTTACAGGGACCTCTAGTTAGGGGTTACAGGGACCTCTAGTTAGGGGTTACAGGGACCTCTAGTTAGGGGTTACAGTATTGACCTCCCTAGTTAGGGGTTACAGGGACCTCTAGTTAGGGGTTACATTGACCTCTAGTTAGGGGTTACATTGACCTCTAGTTAGGGGTTACAGGGACCTCTAGTTAGGGGTTACATTGACCTCTAGTTAGGGTTACAGGGACCTCTAGTTAGGGGTTACAGGGACCTCCTAGTTAGGGGTTACAGGGACCTCTATTTAGGGGTTACAGGGACCTCTAGTTAGGGGTTACAGTGACCTAGTTAGGGGTTACATTGACCTCTAGTTAGGGGTTACATTGACCTCTAGTTAGGGGTTACATTGACCTCTAGTTAGGGGTTACATTGACCTCTAGTTAGGGGTTACAGGACCTCTAGTTAGGGTTACATTGACCTCTAGTTAGGGGTTACATTGACCTCTAGTTAGGGGTTACAGGGACCTCTAGTTAGGGTTACATTGACCTCTAGTTAGGTTACATTGACCTCTAATTAGGGGGGACCTCTAGTTAGGGGTTACAGGGACCTCTAGTTAGGGGTTACATTGACCTCTAGTTAGGGGTTACAGGGACCTCTAGTTAGGGGTTACATTGACTCTAGTTAGGGTTACAGGGACCTCTAGTTAGGGGTTACATTGACCTCTAGTTAGGGGTTACATTGACCTCTAGTTAGGGGTTACAGGGACCTCTAGTTAGGGGTTACATTGACCTCTAGTTAGGGGTTACATTGACCTCTAGTTAGGGGTTACAGGGACCTAGTTAGGGTTACATTGACCTCTAGTTAGGGGTTACAGGACCTCTAGTTAGGGGTTACAGGGACCTCTAGGTTAGGGGTTACAGGGACCTCTAGTTAGGGGTTACAGGGACCTCTAGTTAGGGGTTACAGGGACCTCTAGTTAGGGGTTACATTGACCTCTAGTTAGGGGTTACATTGACCTCTAGTTAGGGGTTACAGGGACCTCTAGTTAGGGGTTACA